>NW_026290987.1:0-42500 GCF_023373465.1 Oncorhynchus keta
TAGAACATTAGAACATAACAACATTAGACCATAACAACATTAGACCATAACAACATTAGACCATAATAAACATTAGACCATAACAACATTAGACCATAACAACATTAGATCATAACAACATTAGACCATAACAACATTAGACCATAACAACATTAGACCATAACAACATTAGACCATAACAACATTAGACCATAACAACATTAGATCATAACAAACATTAGACCATAACAACATTAGACCATAAATAACATTAGATCATAACAACATTAGACCATAAATAAACATTAGACCATTAGACCATAACAACATTAGATCATAACAACATTAGATCATAACAACATTAGACCATAACAACATTAGACCATAACAACATTAGACCATTAGACCATAAACAACATTAGACCATTGACCATAAATAACATTAGACCATAACAACATTAGACCATAACAACATTAGACCATTAGACCATAACAACATTAGATCATAACAACATTAGACCATTAGACCATAACAACATTAGACCATTGGACCATAACAACATTAGACCATAACAACATTAGACCATAAGACCATAAATGAAAATATTTAAAGATCATAAAACATTATTGACCCATTAGATCATAACAACATTAGATATAACAACATTAGACCATAAACAACATTAGACCATAACAACATTAGACCATAACAACATTAGATCATAACAACATTAGATCATAACAACATTAGACCATTAGACCATAACAACATTAGACCATAACAACATTAGACCATAAACAACATTAGACCATAAACAACATTAGACCATAACAACATTAGACCATTAGACCATAACAACATTAGACCATAACAACATTAGATCATAACAACATTAGACCATAACAACATTAGACCATAACAACATAGACCATAACAACATTAGATCATAACAACATTAGACCATAACAACATTAGACCATAACAACATTAGATCATAACAACATTAGACCATAACAACATTAGATCATAACAACATTAGACCATAACAACATTAGACCATAACAACATTAGACCATAACAACATTAGACCATAACAACATTAGACCATAACAACATTAGACCATTAGACCATAACAACATTAGATCATAACAACATTAGACCATTAGATCATAACAACATTAGACCATAACAACATTAGACCATAACAACATTAGACCATAACAACATTAGACCATAACAACATTAGATCATAACAACATTAGATCATAACAACATTAGACCATTAGACCATAACAACATTAGATCATAACAACATTAGATCATAACAACATTAGACCATAACAACATTAGACCATAACAACATTAGACCATAACAACATTAGACCATAACAACATTAGACCATAACAACATTAGATCATAACAACATTAGACCATTAGACCATAACAACATTAGACCATAACAACATTAGATCATAACAACATTAGACCATTAGACCATAACAACATTAGACCATAACAACATTAGATCATAACAACATTAGACCATAACAACATTAGACCATAACAACATTAGATCATAACAACATTAGATCATAACAACATTAGACCATTAGACCATAACAACATTAGACCATAACAACATTAGACCATTAGACCATAACAACATTAGACCATAACAACATTAGACCATTAGACCATAACAACATTAGACCATTAGACCATAACAACATTAGACCATTAGACCATAACAACATTAGACCATTAGACCATAACAACATTAGACCATTAGACCATAACAACATTAGACCATAACAACATTAGATCCAACATTAGACCATTAGACCATAACAACATTAGACCATAACAACATTAGGTCATAACCATTAGACCATAACAACATTAGATCATAACAACATTAGACCATAACAACATTAGAACATAACAACATTAGACCATTAGACCATTAGATCATAACAACATTAGACCATTAGATCATAACAACATTAGACCATTAGATCATAACAACATTAGACCATTAGATCATAACAACATTAGACCATTAGATCATAACAACATTAGACCATTAGACCATAACAACATTAGACCATAACAACATTAGATCATAACAACATTAGACCATAACAACATTAGATCATTAGACCATTAGACCATAACAACATTAGACCATTAGACCATTAGATCATAACAACATTAGACCATTAGATCATAACAACATTAGACCATAACAACATTAGACCATAACAACATTAGACCATAACAACATTAGACCATAACAACATTAGACCATAACAACATTAGACCATAACAACATTAGACCATAACAAACATTAGACCATTAGACCATAACAACATTAGACCATAACAACATTAGATCATAACAACATTAGATCATAACAACATTAGACCATAACAACATTAGACCATAACAACATTAGAACATAACAACATTAGATCATAACAACATTAGACCATAACAACATTAGACCATAACAACATTAGACCATAACAACATTAGACCATAACAACATTAGATCATAACAACATTAGACCATAACAACATTAGACCATAACAACATTAGAACATAACAACATTAGACCATAACAACATTAGAACATAACAACATTAGACCATAACAACATTAGATCATAACAACATTAGACCATAACCATTAGATCATAACAACATTAGACCATAACAACATTAGAACATAACAACATTAGACCATTAGACCATTAGATCATAACAACATTAGACCATTAGACCATTAGATCATAACAACATTAGACCATTAGACCATTAGATCATAACAACATTAGACCATTAGACCATTAGACCATTAGATCATAACATTAGACCATTAGACCATAACAACATTAGACCATAACCATTAGATCATAACAACATTAGACCATAACAACATTAGATCATAACAACATTAGACCATTAGACCATTAGATCATAACAACATTAGACCATAGATCATAACAACATTAGACCATAACAACATTAGACCATAACAACATTAGACCATAACAACATTAGACCATAACAACATTAGACCATAACAACATTAGACCATAAACAACATTAGACCATAACAACATTAGACCATTAGACCATAACAACATTAGACCATAACAACATTAGATCATAACAACATTAGACCATAACAACATTAGACCATAACAACATTAGACCATAACAACATTAGACCATAACAACATTAGACCATTAGACCATAACAACATTAGATCATAACAACATTAGACCATTAGATCATAACAACATTAGACCATAAACAACATTAGACCATAACAACATTAGACCATAACAACATTAGACCATAACAACATTAGATCATAACAACATTAGATCATAACAACATTAGACCATTAGACCATAAACAACATTAGATCATAACAACATTAGATCATAACAACATTAGACCATAACAACATTAGACCATAACAACATTAGACCATAACAACATTAGACCATAACAACATTAGATCATAACAACATTAGACAATTAGACCATAACAACATTAGACCATAACAACATTAGATCATAACAACATTAGACCATTAGACCATAACAACATTAGACCATAACAACATTAGATCATAACAACATTAGACCATAACAACATTAGACCATAACAACATTAGATCATAACAACATTAGATCATAACAACATTAGACCATTAGACCATAACAACATTAGACCATAACAACATTAGACCATTAGACCATAACAACATTAGACCATAACAACATTAGACCATTAGACCATAACAACATTAGACCATTAGACCATAACAACATTAGACCATTAGACCATAACAACATTAGACCATTAGACCATAACAACATTAGACCATTAGACCATAACAACATTAGACCATAACAACATTAGATCATAACAACATTAGACCATTAGACCATAACAACATTAGACCATAACAACATTAGATCATAACAACATTAGACCACAACATTAGATCATAACAACATTAGACCATAAACAACATTAGAACATAACAACATTAGACCATTAGACCATTAGATCATAACAACATTAGACCATTAGATCATAACAACATTAGACCATTAGATCATAACAACATTAGACCATTAGATCATAACAACATTAGACCATTAGACCATAACAACATTAGACCATAACAACATTAGATCATAAATAACATTAGACCATAACAACATTAGATCATAACAACATTAGACCATAACAACATTAGAACATAACAACATTAGACCATTAGACCATTAGATCATAACAACATTAGACCATTAGACCATTAGATCATAACAACATTAGACCATTAGATCATAACAACATTAGACCATAACAACATTAGACCATAACAACATTAGACCATAACAACATTAGACCATAACAACATTAGACCATAACAACATTAGACCATAACAACATTAGACCATAACAACATTAGACCATAACAACATTAGACCATTAGACCATAACAACATTAGACCATAACAACATTAGATCATAAATAACAGACCATTAGACCATAACAACATTAGACCATAACAACATTAGACCATAACAACATTAGACCATAACAACATTAGACCATTAGACCATAACAACATTAGACCATTAGACCATAACAACATTAGACCATAACAACAACATTAGACCATAACAACATTAGACCATAACAACATTAGATCATAACAACATTAGACCATTAGACCATAACAACATTAGACCATAACAACATTAGACCATAACAACATTAGACCATAAAAACATTAGACCATTAGACCATAACAACATTAGACCATAACAACATTAGACCATTAGACCATAAATAACATTAGACCATAACAACATTAGACCATTAGACCATAACAACATTAGACCATAACAACATTAGACCATAACAACATTAGACCATTAGAACATTAGACCATAAAAACATTAGATCATAACAACATTAGACCATAACATTAGACCATAACAACATTAGACCATTAGACCATAACAACATTAGACCATAACAACATTAGACCATAACAACATTAGACCATTAGAACATTAGACCATAACAACATTAGACCATTAGAACATTAGACCATAACAACATTAGACCATTAGAACATTAGACCATAACAACATTAGACCATTAGAACATTAGACCGTTAGATCAACAACATTAGAACATTAGAATATTAGACCAGAACAACATTAGAACATTAGAACATTAGACCATTAGAACATTAGAACATTAGACCGCGTTAGATCATAAACAACATTAGACCATTAGAACATTAGACCAGAACAACATTAGAACATTAGACCATTAGAACATTAGACCATTAGAACATTAGACCATTAGAACATTAGACCGTTAGATCATAACAACATTAGAACATTAGACCATTAGAACATTAGACCATAACAACATTAGACCATTAGAACATTAGACCATTAGACCATAACAACATTAGACCATTAGAACATTAGACCATTAGACCATTAAACAATTAGAACATAACAACATTAGACCATTAGAACATTAGACCATAACAACATTAGACCATTAGAACATTAGACCATAACAACATTAGACCATTAGAACATTAGACCATAACAACATTAGACCATTAGAACATTAGATCATTAGAACATTAGACCATTAGACCATAACAACATTAGACCATTAGAACATTAGACCATTAATCCATTAAAAAATTAGACCATTAGAACATTAGACCATTAATCCATTAAAACATTAGAACATTAGACCATAACAACATTAGACCATTAGAACATTAGACCATAACAACATTATACCATTAGAACATTAGACCATTACAACATTAGACCATTAGAACATTAATCCATTAGAACATTAATCCATTAGAACATTAGACCATAACAACATTAGAACATTAGACCATTAGACCATTAAACAATTAGAACATAAAACATTAGACCATTAGAACATTAGACCATAACAACATTAGACCATTAGAACATTAGACCATAACAACATTAGACCATTAGAACATTAGACCATTAGATCATTAGAACATTAGAACATTAATCCATTAAAACATTAGACCATTAGAACATTAGACCATTAGAACATTAGACCATTAGAACATTAGATCAATAGAATGAACATTAGAACATTAGACAATTAGACCATTAGAACATTAGACCATTAGAACATTAGACCATTAAACAATTAGAACATAACAACATTAGACCATTAGAACATTAGACCATTAGAACATTAGACCATGACAACATTAGACCATTAGAACATTAGACCATAACAACATTAGACCATTAGAACATTAGATCATTAGAACATTAGAACATTAATCCATTAAAACATTAGACCATTAGAACATTAGACCATTAGAACATTAGAACATTAGATCAATAGAATGAACATTAGAACATTAGACAATTAGAACATTAGACCATTAGACCATTACAACATTAGACCATTAAAACATTAATCCATTAGAACATTAGACCATAACAACATTAGAACATTAGACCATTAGACCATAAACAACATTAGACCATTAGACCATTACAACATTAGACCATTAGAACATTAATCCATTAGAACATTAGACCATAAATAACATTAGAACATTAGACCATTAGATCATTAGAACATTAATCCATTAAAACATTAGACCATTAGAACATTAGACCATTAGAACATTAGACCATTAGACCATTAATCCATTAGAACATTAGAACATTAGACCATTAATCGATTAGAACATTATACCATTCTTACATTAGACCATTCTTCCATTAGAACGTTAAACCATTATTCCATTAGAATGTTAGACCATTAGAACGTTAGACCATTAGAAAATTAGAACATTAGAACATTAGAACATTAGAACAGCGAATTCTGCTTTTCCATATGACATGCAAATTCCAGTATGGAATTGGTGAAAATATCCACTCATAAACGTATGCACACTCAAACCCACACACACACATGCAAGCACACACACGCACACTCACACAAACCCACACACAAACAGACAGTTCGAATACCAAAACGTACAATAAAGTCAAAGTTTGGAAACACCTACTCATTCAAGGGTTTTCTTTATTTTTTACTATTTTCTACATTGTAGAATAATACTGAAGACATTAAAACTATGAAATAACACACGAGGAATCATGTAGAAACCAAAAAGTGTTAAACAAATCAAAATAGATTTGATATTCTTCAAAGTAGTCACCCTTGCCTTGATGACAGCTTCGCACACTCTTTGCATTCTCTCAACCAGCTTCATGAGGAATGCTTTTCCAACAGTCTTGAAGGAGTTCCCACATATGCTGAGCACTTGTTGGCTGCTTTTCCTTCACTCTGCGGTCCAACTCATCCCAAACCATCTAAATTACGTTACGGTCGGGTGGTTGTGGAGGCCAGGTTATCTGATGCAGCACTCCATCACTCTCATTGGTCAAATGGCCCTTACACAGCCTGGAGTTGTGCTTTGCGTCATTCTCAAACAAAATCATAATACCAATAAGCGCAAAACCAGATGGGATGGCATATCGATGCAGAACTCTGTGGTAGCCATGCTGGATTAAGTGAACTTTGAATTCAAATAATTCACTGATAGTCTCACCAATAAAGCACTCCCACACACCATCACACTTCTTCTTCCATGCTTCACTGTGGGAACCACACTTGTGGAGATAATCCGTTCACATTCTCTACGTCTCATAAAAACACAGCGGTTGGAACCAAAAAATGTAACATTTTGACTAATCCAGACCAAAGGACAGATTTCACCGGTCTGATGTCCATTGAAGGTGTCCAAGCACGTCTTTCTTATTGTTGGTGTCCTTTACAGCATTTCAACCATGAAGGCCTGATTCAAGCAGTCTCCTCTGAACAGTTATGAAGAATTTATTTGGGATGCATTTCTGAGGCTGGTAACTCTAATTAACTTATCCTCTGCAGAAGAGGTACCTCTGGGTCTTCCTTTCCTGTGGCGGTCCTCATACGCGCCAGTTTCATCATATCGCAGAAGAGGTACCCTCTGGGTCTTCCTTTCCTGTGGCGGTCCTCATACGCGCCAGTTTCATCACAGCACTTGATGGTTTTTGGGACTGCAGTTGAAGAAACTTTCAAAGTTCTTGACATTTTCCGTATTGACTGACCTTCATGTCTTAAAGTAATGATGGACTGTTGCTTATTTGAGCTGACATAATATGGATTTTACCAAATAGGGCTATCTTCTGTATACCACTCCTACCTTGTCACAACACAACTAATTGGCTCAAACGCATTAGGAAGGAAAGAAATTCAAATGTAATTTTAATAAGGCAGTTAATTGGAAATGCATTCCAGGTGACTACTTCATGAAGCTGAGAGAATGCCAAGAGTGTACAAAGCTGTCATCAAGGCAAAGGGTGGCTACTTTGAAGAATCTGAAATATAAAATACATACATTTGTTAAATAATTTTTTTGTTTACTACATCATTCAAGTGTTATTTGTTTTAATGCTGCATTATTTCTAAGAATAAAGAATAACTCTTGAATGAGTAGGTGATCCAAACCTGACTGGTACTGTATGTATCTTTATGAACTCTTTTTACATGCTCTACACATATATTATTCAAATATTTCTCAAAATCAAGTTCAAGTTGTAGAAGTTTTCCACCAGCAGGCTGTCAACTACCTAACTCAATTTGCCCTAGTGAAAGTCCTTCCCGAGCAGAACCCTGTAGCCAGTCAACCAAGACGCCCAGCTCTCCGCTGATAATGTGCGTTTAATAAGAACTCGATTGGCCGGTGGATAGCTGTGGCTGGATCCCTGTGAAAATGACAGGTTGACGTTTAATGCCATTGATATGTGTCTGATGGGGGTGACAGCCATGTAAGGGAGTAATGGAGCGCCTCCACTAGCAGCTGTTAAAATGGTTGAGTGAGCTGACAATTAGCACAAGCTATAAGGTTCTGCTCAGAGAGACAGGCCCTGTGGAGACAAACAAGCACTTTAGTGAACAGGGGGACACAGAACACATTGCATATAATACAGCCACCTTTATAGGAACATATTGAACACCTTATATATAGTATACTGTAGCTATCATGTACAGGGCTTGAAACTGATCAACTTTCAAAGCAGAATAACTTTCCTATTGTTCCTCAACTGTAGTCTATTGTTTACCCTGTTCTAGCTCAGAGTCTCTACTTTTATTTTTTTATTGAAAGTCCGTGTTGCCTAAGCAACAGCCCCAAAACATCACTGCTCTAGAGGAGATCTGCATGGAGGAATGGGCCAAAATACCAGCAACAGTGTGTGAAAACCTTGTGAAGACTTACAGAAAACGTTTGACTGTCATCTGTCATTGCCAACAAAGGGTATATAACAAAGTATTGAGATAAACTTTTGTTATTGACCAAATACTTATTTTCCACCATAATTTGCAAATAAATTCATAAAAAATCCTACAATGTGATTTTCTGGATTATTTTGTTTTCTTCATTTTGTCTGTCATAGTTGAAGTGTACCTATGATGAAAATTACAGGCCCTCTCATTTTTTAAAGTGGGAGAACTTGCACAATTGGTGGCTGACTAAATACTTTTTTTTGCCCCACTGTATATGGCTATAGGAACAGAGTGAATAGACTGGATGAGGCTGTAGGAACAGAGTGAATAGACTGGATGAGGCTGTAGGAACAGAGTGAATAGACTGGATGAGGCTGTAGGAACAGAGTGAATAGACTGGATGAGGCTGTAGGAACAGAGTGAATAGACTGGATGAGGCTGTTTCAAGCCCGACTTTTTGAGAAAATGGCCCTTGAGTTCTTCACATTACCGTTTCTGGTAAACACACTATATCAAATAAAATCTATGTTTACTTGTCACAGGATACAGAAGGTAAACGGTGCAGTGCCATGGTTTCCTGGAGTCTTTTGTTTAGACACATAACTCATACTATCATGAACCATGCATGAATCTGCAGGAAGCTAATGCTAACCTATCTTCAACATTAGCTAGCTAACATTAGGCTATAAATAGCATTGCAAAATGAGTTTCTGAGAAACTAATAGTATCACTACACAGCTAAAAACACGTAACGGTAGCTAGCTAACTAACAATACACTTTAGCATGAAAAACCACTTTCTGACAAAATAAGAAACAAAAAAAAATCTGAAAATGAAGCTATACTCTTACCCGTGTGCATTGATGAACGCTTCTCTCTCTCCGTCACAGTTGCCCTTTAGTTTGAAGATGTAATCTGGAGGCACGTGTTTTATACAACAGCTTTCTGTGTTCTTTTGTCTCGCACCACATTTGAAACCACACTCCATGCTTCCACTGGGCATTCCACTGATTTCAAAAGTCTGTCGACTTCTTTCCATGAAAACAACACTGTTGATTGCCGTTTCTTCCCCATCGCCATCTGTCAGAGGGTTCGACAATGTCAAGGATTTCCTCATCGTCTGATTCATTTTCAGAGTCAGCACGGCGTCGATCGTCCTCCAGGAAGTAGACCACCATCATTTTTTCCCACTGACCTTGTCGATAGCGCTTGATATTAACCTCTTGGTCCTACCTGACACGCAGGCGTCCCATCTAGACATCTGAAATGCAATGCGCTACGCTAAATGCTAATAGTACTAGTTAAAACTCAAACGTTCATTAAAATACACATGCAGGGTATTGAATTAAAGCTACACTCGTTGTGAATCCAGGCAACAAGTCAGATTTTTTAAATGCTTTTCAGCGAAAGCATGAGAAGCTATTATCTGATAGCATGTAACACCCCAAAAGACCCGCAGGGACGTAAACAAAATAATTAGCATAGTCGGCGCTACACAAACCGCACAAATAAAATATAAAACATTCATTACCTTTGACCATCTTCTTTGTTGGCACTCCTAGATGTCCCATAATCACTATTGGGTCTTTTTTTCGATTAAATCGGTCCATATATAGCCTAGATATCGATCTATGAAGACTGTGTGATAAACGAAAAAACATAGCGTCTTATAACGTAACGTCATTTTTTAAAATTAAAAAAGTCGACAATAAACTTTCACAAAACACTTCGAAATACTTTTGTAATGCAACTTTAGGTATTAGTACACGTTAATAAGCGACCAAATTGATCACGATGCGATGTATATTCTTTAGCTGTCTGTCTGGAAATAATGTCCGGGTAAATCTCAACCAAAATATCCGGTCGGAGACCGGAAGAACTGCGCTGCCTTGCGTCTGTTTGACCAAGAAACAAATAGTAGGCAAATGACAAGACTCTAGACATCGTGTGGAAGCTGTAGGTATTGCAACCTCAGCCCCATTAAATGTGGTTCACCTTTATCAATGGGTTCAAGTCGCGCATGGATATATTTTTCAATTTTCAGTGATCAGATTTTCCTGCACTTTTCGATGAAACGCACATTCTGTTATAGTCACAGCCGTGATTTAACCAGTTTTATAAACGTCTGAGTGTTTTCTATCCACACATACTAATCATATGCATATACTATATTCCTGGCATGAGCAGCAGGGGCGATTTTTAACAGAATGTTCGAAAAAGTAGGGGGTAGGAGTAACAGGTTAAATTCAGAGCAGCAATGTTGACAGCAGTAGCAGCAAAACCTTTGCAGGTCATCCTTCAAAAAAGACACGGTAGTAAGGATAATCTTCACATACTGAGCAGCTCCTGTTATAGACAGAAGCGTGTTACATGGCAGACCAATCTGAAATCATCTCCACTATCTCAGCCAATCACGACTTTGTCCATGGCTAAACTAACTAGAATCGTAATTTAACAATTTTATTCATATCTATAATTGAACACGTTTGTTAAAAAGGTATGGGATGGGATGAGGCTGTAGGAGCAGAGTGGATGAGGCTGTAGGAACAGAGTGAATAGACTGGATGAGGCTGTAGGAACAGAGTGAATAGACTGGATGAGGCTGTAGGAACAGAGTGAATAGACTGGATGAGGCTGTAGGAACAGAGTGAATAGACTGGATGAGGCTGTAGGAACAGAGTGAATAGACTGGATGAGGCTGTAGGAACAGAGTGAATAGACTGGATGAGGCTGTAGGAACAGAGTGAATAGACTGGATGAGGCTGTAGGAACAGAGTGAACAGACTGGATGAGGCTGTAGAACAGAGTGAATCTCCTCTCTCTCCTAACTTCCTCTCCTCTCCATGCTTCCTCTCCCTCCTCCTCTCCTCCTCCTCTCCTCCTCCCTCCTCTCCTCTCCCCTCTCCTCTCCTTTACTAACCACCTCTCCTAACCTCCTCTCTTCTCCTAACTTCCTCTCCTTCCTCTCCTCCCTCCTCCTCTCCCCTCCTCTCCTCTCCTCTCCTCTCCTCTCGTCTCCTCTCCTCTCCCTCCTCTCCTCTCCTTTACTAACCCCTCTCCTCTCCTCTCCTCTCCTCCTCCTCCTCCTCTCCTCTCCTCTCCTCTCCTCTACTAACCACCTCTCCCTAACTTCCTCTCCTCTCCATGCTTCCTCTCCTGTCCCTGCTCTTCTCGCTCCAGAACCCAGCCATGTGGATCCACCCCCAGCCCCCACGATGATAGCGTGCCGTGGTCTGCATCCGTCTCTTCATCCCTCACCTCTGATTCATTATTACCTGATTAGGGGTGATTAAGAGAAGACCATTAGCAGCTGCATGTCCTGTCACTAACGATTAGTACTGACGGCTGCGTCCACTTCCTATTATCTATCCACTGTGCTCATCTGGAGCAGGCTAGCTGCGCTAACAGGGATAACGATTAGGGAGTGCATTGTTTAGTGATTGACTGGATCGGGGGGCATTATCAGAGGCCTGGGTAGAGAGAGAGAGAGAGAGAGAGAGAGAGAGAGAGAGAGAGAGAGAGAGAGAGAGAGAGAGAGAGAGAGAGAGAGAGAGAGAGAGGGAGAGAGAGAGACAGATAGAGAGAGAGAGGGAGACGGAGAGAGAGAGAGAGAGAGAAAAGAGAGAGAGAGAGAGAGAGAGAGAGAGAGAGAGAGAGAGAGAGAGAGAGAGAGAGAGAGAGAGAGCGAGAGAGAGAGAGAAGAGAGAGAGAGAGAGAGAGAGAGAGAGCGAGAGAGAGAGAGAAAGAGAGAGAGAGAGCGAGAGAGAGCGAGAGAGAGAGAGAGTGAAAGAGAGAGAGAGAGAGAGAGAGAGAGAGAGAGAGAGAGAGAGAGAGAGAGAGAGAGAGAGAGAGAGAGAGAGAGAGAAAGAGAGCGAGAGAGAGAGAGGATGTATTCATGTTTTCTGCAAAGGCCTATGGTGTATGTGTGTGTGGTACAGAAGCTATTACTGCAACTTAACCTATTCATTGAAAATGCTGCAGGATTAAAGGACACCTGGAAATTGAGATATGGCTGTGCAGAGAGGAACTAAGAAGAGGTGCAATACATTGATATTCAGAATGATTTATTCACTGCTGTTGAAGTGATTATATTCAAACCTGGCCAAGCTTCATGCTGCTGTCAAAGGAATGATCAACATGTCATGAATTAGACGGCTGTAATCCATGTTCTACGTTGACATTCTGTTTCAACCAGAGACAAAACACACACTGGACACAAACATTACTACACTAGTTCAGACACACCGTAAAGACAAGCATTACTTCACTAGTTCAGATACACCGTAAAGACAAGCATTACTTCACTAGGGCAGATACACCGTAAAGACAAGCATTACTTCACTAGGGCAGATACACCGTAAAGACAAGCATTACTTCACTAGTTCAGATACACCGTAAATACAAGCATTACTTCACTAGGGCAGATACACCGTAAAGACACAAGCATTACTACACTAGTTCAGACACACAGTAAAGACAAGCATTACTTCACTAGGGCAGATACACCGTAAAGACACAAGCATTACTACACTAGTTCAGACACACAGTAAAGACACAGCATTACTTCACTAGTTCAGACACACAGTAAAGACACAAGCATTACTACACTAGTTCAGACACACAGTAAAGACACAAGCATTACTACACTAGTTCAGACACACAGTAAAGACAAGCATTACTTCACTAGTTCAGACACACAGTGGACACAAGCATTACTACACTAGTTCAGACACACAGTGGACACAAGCATTACTACACTAGTTCAGACACACAGTAAAGACAAGCATTACTTCACTAGTTCAGACACACCGTAAAGACACAAGCATTACTACACTAGTTCAGACACACAGTAAAGACAAGCATTACTACACTAGTTCAGACACACAGTGGACACAAACATTACTTCACTAGTTCAGACACACAGTAAAGACAAGCATTACTTCACTAGTTCAGACACACCGTAAAGACAAGCATTACTACACTAGTTCAGACACACAGTAAAGACAAGCATTACTACACTAGTTCAGACACACAGTAAAGACAAGCATTACTACACTAGTTCAGACACACAGTGGACACAAGCATTACTACACTAGTTCAGACACACAGTAAAGACAAGCATTACTACACTAGTTCAGACACACAGTAAAGACAAGCATTACTACACTAGTTCAGACACACAGTGGACACAAGCATTACTACACTAGTTCAGACACACAGTAAAGACAAGCATTACTTCACTAGTTCAGACACACAGTGGACACAAGCATTACTACACTAGTTCAGACACACAGTAAAGACAAACATTACAACACTAGTTCAGACACACAGTAAAGACACAAGCATTACTTCACTAGTTCAGATACACCGTAAAGACACAAACTTTATTTTATTAGTTCAGACACACAGTAAAGACACAAGCATTAATACACTAGTTCAGACACACAGTAAAGACAAACTTTACTTTAGTAGTTCAGACACACAGTAAAGACACAAACTTTACTTTAGTAGTTCAGACACACCGTAAAGACACAAACTTTATTTTAGTAGTTCAGACACACAGTAAAGTCACAATCTTTATTTTTTACTACTTTTTTGGGGGGCATTTTTATTGTTCAGAATTGTGTTGGGTCGTCTCTTCGTTCGCTGGACTTTATCCTGCCAACTGTTCCAAATTTCCGAACTGAATTTGGAAAATGTGAAAAACGAAACAGTCCTATCTGGTGCAATGACACAAATACAGAAGACAATCACCCACAAAATACCCAAAGAACATGGCTGCCTAAATATGGTGCCCAATCAGAGACAACGATAAACACCTGCCTCTAATTGAGAACCAATCTAGGCAACCATAGACTTACATACACACTTAGAAAGGACACACCCCATAAACATACAAAACCCATAGACCAGTGAAAACACATAAATCCCCCATGTCACACCCTGACCTAACCAAAATAATAAAGAAAACTAAGATAACTAAGGCCAGGCGTGACAGACTGTCTGTACCTGTGTAATGACTTGGTGCGACCTGTCATGGCCAGGACGCTCTTGAAAAACATATTTCAAAACTCAATGAGCCCTTTCTGGTTAGATAAAGGTTCAATAAATAACAATTAATAAAAAATAGTTCAGACGCATCGTAAAGACACAAACTTTACTTTAGTAGTTCAGACGCATCGTAAAGACACAAACTTTACTTTAGTAGTTCAGACGCATCGTAAAGACACAAACTTTACTTTAGTAGTTCAGATGCATCGTAAAGACACAAACTTTACTTTAGTAGTTCAGACGCATCGTAAAGACACAAACTTTACTTTAATAGTTCAGACGCATCGTAAAGACACAAACTTTACTTTAGTAGTTCAGGCGCATCGTAAAGACACAAACTTTACTTTAGTAGTTCAGACGCATCGTGAAGACACAAACTTTACTTTAGTAGTTCAGACGCATCGTAAAGACACAAACTTTACTTTAGTAGTTCAGACGCATCGTGAAGACACAAACTTTACTTTAGTAGTTCAGACACACCGTAAAGACACACACTTTACTTTAGTAGTTCAGACGCATCGTAAAGACACAAACTTTACTTTAGTAGTTCAGACACACCGTAAAGACACACACTTTACTTTAGTAGTTCAGACGCATCGTAAAGACACAAACTTTACTTTAGTAGTTCAGACACACCGTAAAGACACAAACTTTACTTTAGTAGTTCAGACGCATCGTAAAGACACAAACTTTACTTTAGTAGTTCAGACACATCGTAAAGACACAAACTTTACTTTAGTAGTTCAGACACCCCGTAAAGACACAAACTTTACTTTAATAGTTCAGACGCATCGTAAAGACACAAACTTTACTTTAGTAGTTCAGACACACCGTAAAGACACAAACTTTACTTTAGTAGTTCAGACGCATCGTAAAGACACAAACTTTACTTTAGTAGTTCAGACGCATCGTAAAGACACAAACTTTACTTTAGTAGTTCAGACACACCGTAAAGACACAAACTTTACTTTAGTAGTTCAGACGCATCGTAAAGACACAAACTTTACTTTAGTAGTTCAGACACACCGTAAAGACAAACTTTACTTTAGTAGTTCAGACACACCGTAAAGACACAAACTTTACTTTAGTAGTTCAGACACACCGTAAAGACAAACTTTACTTTAGTAGTTCAGACACACCGTAAAGACACAAACTTTACTTTAGTAGTTCAGACACACCGTAAAGACAAACTTTACTTTAATAGTTCAGACACACCGTAAAGACACAAACTTTACTTTAATAGTTCAGACACACCGTAAAGACAAACTTTACTTTAATACTGAAATGTTGCGCAACATGAACTCATGGGATCTCGTGAAGTGTTTGATTAGATTTTCCATTACATTTGCATTGATGTCAGAGTGATTAGCGGGACAGTGCTGAGTACCAGGCAGTTAGCACGTTTAGTAGGTTACTAATGACCATCATCAGCATCAGAGTTTTGGAGAAGCCTAATTCCCGTGACTAAACGGTCACGTGGAATTTGACTGCCGGTGTGATTGTGACTCCGTCACCACAACAGCCCTGTCTACATGGCGCTCTCCGCTCTCTGTTGAGACGCAGTATTTGAAATCTAAAACCTAATTTGCATAACGAGCAAAACATCACATTTGACATGTGTTTAACATAGTTGTCACGACCGTCGGATATGGCGGTCGACGTCGCCGGCCTTCTAGCCATCACCGATCCACTTTTCATCTTCCATTTGTTTTGTCTTTGTTTTCTACACACCTGGTTTCATTTCCCCCATTACATTACATGTTCATTATTTAACCCTGTGGTTTCCCCCATGTTTGTTTTATTGTCAGGCTGTATCTGACGGTATATTGTTGCCGGGTTTTGTTATTTACTCCCGTTTATGTCGTGGTACCAGTATTTTTCCAGCACCATAGTAGTGTGTTTATACTGGTGTTTTTCTTGTATTAAATACCTTGTCCACGGATCTCAGCTCTCCTGCGTCTGACTCCTGTTACCAGTTACACACAGCCTTGACAATAGTACTGTTCTCAGATTTTGATTTCAGATCTGTTGTTTACTTTACTTAACTAGGCAAGCCAGTTAAGAACAGATTCTTATTTACATTGATGGCCAAACCCTAACCAGGACGACGCTGGGCCAGTTGTGCAACGCCCTATGGGACTCCCAAACACGACCGGTTGTGATACAGCCTTGAATCGAACCAGGGTCTGTGGTGACGACTCTTGCACTGAGATGCAGAGCCTAAGATCACTGCACCACCTCGACTCAGTCTTTCTATGAAGCAAAATCATTCAAAATGTCATTTTTGCATTGGATAAAAGTACAGACTCAGAGATAGAAAATTGTATATCCCACTCTAGTGTTGAGGAGCAATGACAAAGTCATTCTGCTTTGAAAAGTTGAACATTTTGTGACCCCACTTTTGAGGAAATGGCTGTTAATTTTGGGTTCTTCTATTGGAGAGCTCTTCTTTGTCTACGCCCATTCAGCATCGTTCACACCCTCTTAAGCTTCAGCCCCGCCCATTCAGCATCGTTCACACCCTCTTAAGCTTTAGCCCCACCCATCTCTTTAAGGATTCACATGTGATGCTAAACAGAGTGAATACAGTAGTGTATTAATCAATCAATGATTTCAAGACTACAATGGGTGAAAGTAGGAGCAAAAAGTGTCAGTAAAAATACACTTTATCTGGTCCTTGGCCTATATCCTAATCTGACTTTGGTGCAGGTTATGTTGTTCTTCGCATTACCGTTTCTGGTAAACACACTATATCAAATAAATCTATGTTTACTTGTCACAGGATACAGAAGGTGTAAACGGTGCAGTGAAATGGTTTCCTGGAGTCTTTTGTTTAGACATGTGCCAGACTGGGTTCAAATGTCCTCTGTTTAAATGTCTCCGTATATATTTATCTGGTCAAAAGTTTGGACACACAGGGCTTTTCTTTATTTTTACTATTTTCCATATTGTAGAATAAAAGTGAAGACATAAAAACTTTGAAATAACACATACAGTGGGGCAAAAAAGTATTTAGTCAGCCACCAATTGTGCAAGTTCTCCCACTTAAAAAGATGAGAGAGGCCTGTAATTTTCATCATAGGTACACTTCAACTATGACAGACAAAATTCGATTTTTTTAATGTATTTATTTGCAAATTATGGTGGAAAATAAGTATTTGGTCACCTACAAACAAGCAAGATTTCTGGCTCTCACAGACATGTAACTTCTTTAAGAGGCTCCTCTGTCCTCCACTCGTTACCTGTATTAATGGCATCTGTTTGAACTTGTTATCAGTATAAAAGACACCTGTCCACAACCTCAAACAGTCACACTCCAAACTCCACTATGGCCAAGACCAAAGAGCTGTCAAAGGACACCAGAAACAAAATTGTAGACCTGCACCAGGCTGGGAAGACTGAATCTGCAATAGGTAAGCAGCTTGGTTTGAAGAAATCAACTGTGGGAGCAATTATTAGGAGATGGAAGACATACAAGACCACTGATAATCTCCTTCGAACTGGGGCTCCACGCAAGATCTCACCCCGTGGGGTCAAAATGATCCCAAGAACGGTGAGCAAACATTCCAGAACCACACGGGGGACCTAGTGAATGACCTGCAGAGAGCTGGGACCAAAGTAACAAAGCCTACCATCACTAACACACTAAGCCGCCAGGGCCTCAAATCCTGCAGTGCCAGATGTGTCCCCCTGCTTAAGCATGTCCAGGCCCGTCTGAAGTTTGCTAGAGAGAATTTGGATGATGCAGAAGAAGATTGGGAGAATGTCATATTTACATTTACATTTACATTTAAGTCATTTAGCTGACGCTCTTATCCAGAGCGACTTACAAATTGGTGCATTCACCTTATGACATCCAGTGGAACGGCCACTTTACAATAGTGCATCTAAATCTTTTAGGGGGGTGAGAAGGATTACTTACCCTATCCTAGGTATTCCTTAAAGAGGTGGGGTTTCAGGTGTCTCCGGAAGGTGGTGATTGACTCCGCTGTCCTGGCGTCGTGAGGGAGTTTGTTCCACCATTGGGGGCCAGAGCAGCGAACAGTTTTGACTGGGCTGAGCGGGAACTGTACTTCCTCAGTGGTAGGGAGACGAGCAGGCCAGAGGTGGATGAACGCAGTGCCCTTGTTTGGGTGTAGGGCCTGATCAGAGCCTGGAGGTACTGAGGTGCCGTTTCCCTCACAGCTCCGTAGGCAAGCACCATGGTCTTGCAGCGGATGCGAGCTTCAACTGGAAGCCAGTGGAGAGAGCGGAGGAGCGGGGTGACGTGAGAGAACTTGGGAAGGTTGAACACCAGACGGGCTGCGGCGTTCTGGATGAGTTGTAGGGGTTTAATGGCACAGGCAGGGAGCCCAGCCAACAGTGAGTTGCAGTAATCCAGACGGGAGATGACAAGTGCCTGGATTAGGACCTGCGCCGCTTCCTGTGTGAGGCAGGGTCGTACTCTACGGATGTTGTAGAGCATGAACCTACAGGAACGGGCCACCGCCTTGATGTTAGTTGAGAACGACAGGGTGTTGTCCAGGATCACGCCAAGGTTCTTAGCGCTCTGGGAGGAGGACACAGTGGAGTTGTCAACCGTGATGGCGAGATCATGGAACGGGCAGTCCTTCCCTGGGAGGAAGAGCAGCTCCGTCTTGCCGAGGTTCAGCTTGAGGTGGTGATCCGTCATCCACACTGATATGTCTGCCAGACATGCAGAGATGCGATTCGCCACCTGGTCATCAGAAGGGGGAAAGGAGAAGATTAATTGTGTGTTGTCTGCATAGCAATGATAGGAGAGACCATGTGAGGTTATGACAGAGCCAAGTGACTTGGTGTATAGCGAGAATAGGAGAGGGCCTAGAACAGAGCCCTGGGGGACACCAGTGGTGAGAGTGCGTGGTGAGGAGACAGATTCTCGCCACGCCACCTGGTAGGAGAGAAAAGAAAGAAGGGATACTGGTCTGTAGTTGTTGACATCGGAGGGATCGAGTGTAGGTTTTTTCAGAAGGGGTGCAACTCTCGCTCTCTTGAAGACGGAAGGGACGTAGCCAGCGGTCAGGGATGAGTTGATGAGCGAGGTGAGGTAAGGGAGAAGGTCTCCGGAAATGGTCTGGAGAAGAGTGGAGGGGATAGGGTCAAGCGGGCAGGTTGTTGGGCGGCGCGAGATTTAAAAAAAAGGGGTCTGAATACTCTCTGAATGCACCATAATAAATACATGAGTTTAATAACAGTCATTTGCTGCTGTAATTTCTCAACCTTCAGATATATGCACTTGTGTGTGTGCGTGCGTGTGTGTGTGTGTGTGTGCGTGTGTGCGTGTGTGTGTGCGTGTGTGCGTGTGTGTGTGCGTGTGTGTGTGTGTGTGCGTGCGTGTGTGTGTGTGTGTGCGTGCGTGTGTGCGTGTGTGCGTGTGTGTGCGTGTGTGCGTGTGTGTGTGCGTGTGTGTGCGTGTGTGCGTGCGTGTGTGTGTGTGTGTGTGTGTGTGTGTGTGTGCGTGTGTGTGTGCGTGTGTGCGTGTGTGTGTGTGCGTGTGTGTGCGTGCGTGTGCGTGTGTGCGTGTGTGTGCGTGTGTGTGCGTGTGTGTGTGCGTGCGTGTGTGTGTGCGTGTGTGCGTGCGTGTGTGCGTGCTTGTGTGTGTGTGTGCGTGTGTTCCAGTCTCTGTATAGCAGTGGGTGGTTGTGAATCAGTTTGTGCCTCCAAGGCGGGGATCCAGTGTGTTCTTGCCAAAAGGAATTAAGAGGAAATAGACGTTTGGAAATATTTGAAGAGGGTCCAAAACCCAAACACCTGCAATGATCAGCAGCCTTCAACAGTGTCAAGACAATTAAGGATCGGACACTTTTTATTCAATTTTCGTCTAAAATGACATGCCCAAATCTAACTTCCTGTAGCTCAGGCACAGAAGCAAGGATATGCAATTTCTTCCAGTTGGAAGTTTGTGGAAATGTAAAAGGAATGTAGAATAGATCTGATAAAAGATAATACAAAGGCCAAAATGTATCATTCCAGCCCAGGTGCAATTTAGGTATGTTATGATATCAAATCAAATCAAAATCAAATCAAATGTATTTATATAGCCCTTCGTACATCAGCTGATATCTCAAAGTGCTGTACAGAAACCCAGCCTAAAACCCCAAACAGCAAGCAATGAAGGTGTAGAAGCACGGTGGCTAGGAAAAACTCCCTAGAAAGGCCAAAACCTAGGAAGAAACCTAGAGAGGAACCAGGCTATGTGGGGTGGCCAGTCCTCTTCTGGCTGTGCCGGGTGGAGATTATAACAGAACATGGCCAAGATGTTCAAATGTTCATAAATGACCAGCATGGTCAAATAATAACAAGGCAGAACAGTTGAAACTGGAGCAGCAGCACAGTCAGGTGGACCGGGGACAGCAAGGAGTCATCATGTCAGGTAGTCCTGGGGCACGGTCCTAGGGCTCAGGTCCTCCGAGAGAGAGAAAGAAAGAGAGAATTAGAGAGAGCATATGTGGGGTGGCCCGTCCTCTTCTGGCTGTGCCGGGTGGAGATTATAACAGAACATGGCCAAGATGTTCAAATGTTCATAAATGACCAGCATGGTCGAATAATAACAAGGCAGAACAGTTGAAACTGGAGCAGCAGCACAGTCAGGTGGACCGGGAACAGCAAGGAGTCATCATGTCAGGTAGTCCTGGGGCACGGTCCTAGGGCTCAGGTCCTCCGAGAGAGAGAAAGAAAGAGAGAATTAGAGAGAGCATATGTGAGGTGGCCCGTCCTCTTCTGGCTGTGCCGGGTGGAGATTATAACAGAACATGGCCAAGATGTTCAAATGTTCATAAATGACCAGCATGGTCGAATAATAACAAGGCAGAACAGTTGAAACTGGAGCAGCAGCACAGTCAGGTGGACCGGGAACAGCAAGGAGTCATCATGTCAGGTAGTCCTGGGGCATGGTCCTAGGGCTCAGGTCAGTTGAAACTGGAGCAGCAGCATGGCCAGGTGGACTGGGGACAGCAAGGAGTCATCATGTCAGGTAGTCCTGGGGCATGGTCCTAGGGCTCAGGTCCTCCGAGAGAGAGAAAGAAAGAAGGAGAGAATTAGAGAACGCACACTTAGATTCACACAGGACACCGAATTAGGACAGGAGGAGTACTCCAGATATAACAAACTGACCCTAGCCCCCCGACACAAACTACTGCAGCATAAATACTGGAGGCTGAGACAGGAGGGGACAAGTGCATGTGCAATGCAAGTGCATTTGCAATATGATTCTATAGTGAAAAAAACATCACCAAATGGACATGATGAAATCAACACAACGAGTGATGGAAAGGAACAACTATCACTGCCCGGCCATCCCGAGTTCATTAGGCCAGTCATTTTTGCTTTTCTGCAGGATTTTTGAGCATGTCAAATTTCTTATGGCATTTGGCCCCCCAAAAAGTGACTTTTGACTTTGACTTTTGACTTCCTATGAAATCATTTTGTAATTGGACAAATCATATTCCTTATGCACAAGTAAAAAAATAAATAATAATAATAATGATAATAAAATACAACTAAATTATGTTGATGTGTGTGAAGTTTTTACAAAATTTTGACATTTTTGACTTTTGACTTTTAACTTCCTATGAAATCATATTGAAAATGGACAAAACATATTGCTTATGCGCATGTAAAAAAAAAAAAAAAAAAAAATATCACAATAACATTGGACAAAAGTATATTCATACAGTTCTTACACATGTGTAATTGACAAAAAAAATCGACAGAATTTTGAAAAACGGTCCAGAAAGCACTTTTTTAAGGGGTGATAAGTTTTTGACAAAAAAATCATTTTTTCTACATTTTGCTTTTGGATGTTGACTTGGGTTACATTTCCAATATGAAAAACCACGGTGGAGCGGATTCGCCACCTGTTGAATTTTTAAAGTGTTACATCTGGCAATTGCCATATGGCATTTGCAATACACTTTGCATGAATCAACGCCGAATTGGGTGGTATTGGACAATGTGTATATGGTTTGTCCGATGCCAATGACTTCCCATTAATTTTTGTCCAATACAGGGGGTTATTCCCTTACATGATACAATCAATTATGCTTGATGGCGAAGTGGGGGCAGCGCCACTTACTTACCCCAGGCTCACGTTCTGGAGATTGGCGTCTTTTAACTGGGCGTTCCGAACTGACCCGTGAGGGTTCCCGTGTCGGGAGGTCCATCTAGGGCCTCCACCTCCATAAAGGGCAGCCTGAGGCCTTCCTCGCAAGGTGGCTCGTTTGCCGGAGCGGGGTCGACTCGGGCCCAGTGGACACCTCTCGCGGCGGGGGGTGTGTTGCTCCAGGCCACCGTCCTTTATCCTCTCCTTCCTACCTCACGTGCGCGCCTCCCCAGGTCCCTCCTCCACTGTGCCTGGAAGAGATGGCAGTCTCGACCGAGGAGAATGGACACAGGCAGGTTAGGAACAGCCCAAACCCATAACAGCTCAGGATCTCACGTCTGAGTCCTTCATAATTTGCTGCCAGGTCGGCGGTCAATTCAAATAGGCCTTCTTGGCCTTCCCGGAGAGGTAGGGTGCCTTCTTGGCCTTCCCGGAGAGGTAGGGTGCCTTCTTGGCCTTCCCGGAGAGGTAGGGTGCCTTCTTGGCCTTCCCGGAGAGGTAGGGTGCCTTCTTGGCCTTCCCGGAGAGGTAGGGTGCCTTCTTGGCCTTCCCGGATAGGTAGGGTGCCTTCTTGGCCTTCCCGGGGAGGTAGGGTGCCTTCTTGGCCTTCCCGGGGAGGTAGGGTGCCTTCTTGGCCTTCCCGGAGAGGTAGGGTGCCTTCTTGGCCTTCCCGGAGAGGTAGGGTGCCTTCTTGGCCTTCCCGGAGAGGTAGGGTGCCTTCTTGGCCTTTCCGGAGAGGTAGGGTGCCTTCTTGGCCTTCCCGGAGAGGTAGGGTGCCTTCTTGGCCTTCCCGGAGAGGTAGGGTGCCTTCTTGGCCTTCCCAGAGAGGTAGGGTGCCTTCTTGGCCTTCCCGGAGAGGTAGGGTGCCTTCTTGGCCTTCCCGGAGAGGTAGGGTGCCTTCTTGGCCTTCCCGGAGAGGTAGGGTGCCAACAGGCTGGCCCGCTTGGGCGCTGCTCCTCCAGTCTGAGGTTTTGTTGGTGCTTGCTCCTGGAGAGCCTGTTGCTTCTGCTGGGTGAGGATGAGCCACCAGCTCCACCATGGTAATTTCGACCCCAGAGCACCCAAAGCTACTGAGATGCCCGCATTCTCCACCATATGTGGAAAACCGTGGGGTGATGGGTTGAGAGTGCAGAGATTAACACAGAGACCTGGAGGTTTTAGTCAGCAAACATTACTTTACTAGGCCAGAAAATAAATATTTAAAAGAAAATCACATAGGTTTGGACACTGTGATAACTAACCTCCAGACGAGCTTCAATGCCATTACAACTCTCCTTCCGTGGCCTCCAACTGCTCTTAAACGCAAGTAAAACTAAATGCATGCTATTCAATCGATCACTGCCCACACCTGCTCGCCCGTCCAGCATCACTACTCTGGACGGTTCTGACTTAGAGTAAATGGAACAACTACAAATACCTGGGTGTCTGGTTAGACTGTAAACTCTCCTTCCAGACTCATATTAAGCATCTCCAATCCAAAATGAAATCTAGAATCAGCTTCCTATTTCGCAACAAAGCATCCTTCAGTCATGCTGCCAAACATACCCTCGTAAAACTGACCATCCTACCGATCCTCGACTTCGGTGATGTCATCTATAAAATAGCCTCCAACACTCTACTCAACAGACTGGATGCAGTCTATCACAGTGACCGCCCCATAAACTACCCACCATTGCGACCTGTACGCTCTCGTTGGTTGGCCCTCGCTTTATTCTCGTCGCCAAACCCACTGGCTCCAGGTCATCTACAAGTCTCTGCTAAGTAAAGCCCCGCCTTATCTCAGCTCACTGGTCACCATAGCAGCACCCACTCGTAGCATGCTCTCCAGCAGGTATATATCACTGGTCACCCCCAAAGCCAATTGCTCCTTTGGTCGTCTTTCCTTCCAGTTCTCTGCTGCCCATGACTGGAACGAACTGCAAAAATCTCTGAAGCTGGAGACTCATATCTCCCTCACTAGCTTTAAGCGCCAGCTGTCAGAGCAGCTCACAGATCACTGCACCTGTACATAGCCCATCTGTAAACAGCCCATCTATCTACCTCATCCCCATACTGTATTTATTTATTTATCTTGCTCCTTTGCACCCCAGTATCTACCATTCCAGTGTTTAATTGCTATATTGTAGTTACTTCGCCACAATGGCCTATTTACTTCCTTAACTTCTTATGGCTCCCGTTAATGGGATAATTGTCATCAACAAACGCTGAATTGAAAATATGCTTTACAGCGAAAGCAATAAAAGTGTCTGTGTAGGTCTATCGATCGCTCGACAAAACATTATGTACACCTAGCATCAAGTAGCTTGGTCACGAAAATCAGAAAAGCAATCAAATTAATCGTTTACCTTTGATGGTCTTCGGATGGTTTCTCTCACGAGACTCCCAGTTACACAACAAATGTTCCTTTTGTTCCATAAAGATTATTTTTATTTCCAAAATACCTCCGTTTGTTTGTCGCGTTATGTTCAGAAATCCACAGGAAAGAGCGGTCACGACAACGCAGACAAATTCCGAATAGTTTCCATAATGTCTACAGAAACATGTCAAACGTTTTTATAATCAATCCTCTACGGCTGGTTGGTACTTTCCCCTAATCTAACTAACTACATCCACGGCTGGATGGTACTTTCCCCTAGTTTCCTCCACAGCTGGTTGGTACTTTCCCCTAGTTACCTCCACGGCTGGTTGGTACTTTCCCCTAGTTTCCTCCACAGCTGGTTGGTACTTTCCCCTAGTTACCTCCACGGCTGGTTGGTACTTTCCCCTAGTTTCCTCCACAGCTGGTTGGTACTTTCCCCTAGTTTCCTCCACAGCTGGTTGGTACTTTCCCCTAGTTACCTCCACGGCTGGTTGGTACTTTCCCCTAGTTTCCTCCACAGCTGGTTGGTACTTTCCCCTAGTTACCTCCACAGCTGGTTGGTACATTACCCTAGTTACCTCCACAGCTGGTTGGTACTTTCCCCTAGTTACCTCCATGGCTGGTTGGTACTTTCCCCTAGTTACCTCCACGGCTGGTTGGTACTTTCCCCTAGTCTACCTAACTACCTCCACAGCTGGTTGGTACTTTCCCCTAGTTACCTCCACGGCTGGTTGGTACTTTCCCCTAGTTACCTCCACGGCTGGTTGGTACTTTCCCCTAGTTTACCTAACTACCTCCACAGCTGGTTGGTACTTTCCCCTAGTCTACCTAACTACCTCCACAGCTGGTTGGTACTTTCCCCTAGTTACCTCCACGGCTGGTTGGTACTTTCCCCTAGTCTACCTAACTACCTCCATAATACAATAATACAACATACATAATACAACATTATGACAAATGGTAGTCTATTCCCTGTATAGTCCACCACTTTGGAACAAGGTCCATAGGGATCCCATAGGGCCCTGGTCAAAAGTAGTGCAGACGACACACAATTAATCTTCTCCTTTCCCCCTTCTGATGACCAGGTGGCGAATCGCATCTCTGCATGTCTGGCAGACATATCAGTGTGGATGACGGATCACCACCTCAAGCTGAACCTCAGCAAGACGGAGCTCCTCTTCCTCCCGGGGAAGGACTGCCCGTTCCATGATCTCGCCATCACGGTTGACAACTCCATTGTGTCCTCCTCCCAGAGCGCTAAGAACCTTGGCGTGATCCTGGACAACACCCTGTCGTTCTCAACTAACATCAAGGCGGTGTCCCGTTCCTGTAGGTTCATGCTCTACAACATCCGCAGAGTACGACCCTGCCTCACACAGGAAGCGGCGCAGGTCCTAATCCAGGCACTTGTCATCTCCCGTCTTGATTACTGCAACTCGCTGTTGGCTGGGCTCCCTGCCTGTGCCATTAAACCCCTACAACTCATCCAGAACGCCGCAGCCCGTCTGGTGTTCAACCTTCCCAAGTTCTCTCACGTCACCCCGCTCCTCCGCTCTCTCCACTGGCTTCCAGTTGAAGCTCGCATCCGCTACAAGACCATGGTGCTTGCCTACGGAGCTGTGAGGGGAACGGCACCTCAGTACCTCCAGGCTCTGATCAGGCCCTACACCCAAACAAGGGCACTGCGTTCATCCACCTCTGGCCTGCTCGCCTCCCTACCACTGAGGAAGTACAGTTCCCGCTCAGCCCAGTCAAAACTGTTCGCTGCTCTGGCCCCCAATGGTGGAACAAACTCCCTCACGACGCCAGGATAGCGGAGTCAATCACCACCTTCCGGAGACACCTGAAACCCCACCTCTTCAAGGAATACCTAGGATAGGGTAAGTAATCCTTCTCACCCCCCTAAAAGATTTAGATGCACTATTGTAAAGTGGCTGTTCCACTGGATGTCATAAGGTGTATGCACCAATTTGTAAGTCGCTCTGGATAAGAGCGTCTGCTAAATGACTTAAATGTAAATGTAAATGTTTATATATGTCACACCCTGATCTGTTTCACCTGTCTTTGTGATTGTCTCCACCCCCCTTCAGGTGTCGCCCATCTTCCCAATTATCCCCAGTACATTCCTACCTGTGTTCTCTGTTTGTCTGCTGCCAGTTAGTTTTGTTCGTCAAGGCTACCAGCGTTTCCCCCCTTACTCCTGTCTGTTTCTAGTTCCTGTTTTCCCAGGTTTTACTATTCTGCCTTCCCTGACCCTGAGCCTGCCTGCCGTTCTGTACCTTGTCACATCACACTTCATTATGCTACGTCTTTATTAAGATTCAGTCTTCATTATGGTTCGGTCTTTATAATGGTTCAGTACTCATTATGGTTCAGTCTTCATTATGGTTCAGTCTTCATTATGGTTCAGTCTTCATTATGGTTCAGTCTTAATAATGGTTCAGTCTTCATTATGATACGTCTTTATTATGGTTCAGTCTTTATTAAGGTGTATATGTGTGGTTCAGTATTTATTATGGTTCAGTCTTTATTATGGTGTATATGTGTGGTTCAGTCTTTATTATGGTTTATATGTGTGGTTCAGTCTTTATTAAGGTGTATATGTGTGGTTCAGTCTTTATTATGGTTCAGTCTTTATTATGGTTCAGTCTTTATTATGGTTCAGTCTTTATTATGGTGTATATGTGTGGTTCAGTCTTTATTATGGTTTATATGCGTGGTTCAGTCTTTATTATGGTTCAGTCTTTATTTTGGTTTATATGTGTGGTTCAGTCTTTATTATGGTTCAGTCTTTATTGTGGTTCAGTCCTCATTATGGTTCAGTCTTCATTATGGTTCAGTCTTCATTATGGTTCAGTCTTCATTATGGTTCAGTCTTCATTATGATTCAGTCTTTATTATGGTTTATATTTGTGGTTCAGTCTTTATTATGGTTCAGTCTTTATTATGGTTTATATGTGTGGTTCAGTCTTTATTATGGTTCAGTCTTTATTATGGTGTATATGTGTGGTTCAGTCTTTATTATGGTTTATATGTGTGGTTCAGTCTTTATTATGGTTTATATGTGTGGTTCAGTCTTTATTATGGTTCAGTCTTTATTATGGTGTATATGTGTGGTTCAGTCTTTATTATGGTTTATATGTGTGGTTCAGTCTTTATTATGGTTCAGTCTTTATTATGGTGTATATGTGTGGTTCAGTCTTTATTATGGTTTATATGTGTGGTTCAGTCTTTATTATGGTTCAGTCTTTATTATGGTTTATATGTGTGGTTCAGTCTTTATTATGGTTCAGTCTTTATTATGGTGTATATGTGTGGTTCAGTCTTTATTATGGTTCAGTATTTATTATGGTTTATATGTGTGGTTCAGTCTTTATTATGGTTCAGTCTTTATTAAGGTGTATATGTGTGGTTCAGTCTTTATTATGGTTCAGTATTTATTATGGTTTATATGTGTGGTTCAGTCTTTATTATGGTTCAGTCTTTATTAAGGTGTATATGTGTGGTTCAGTCTTTATTATGGTGTATATGTGTGGTTCAGTCTTTATTATGGTTTATATGTGTGGTTCAGTCTTTATTATGGTGTATATGTGTGGTTCAGTCTTTATTATGGTTTATATGTGTGGTTCAGTCTTTATTATGGTTCAGTCTTTTCTAACCCCTAACCCTAACCCCTCACCCCTAACCCCTAAACCCTAACCCTAACCCTAAACCTAACCCTAACCCTAACCCCTAACCCTAACCCCTAACCCCTTTATACCGACAAATGACCAGACATCCATATAGTGACCACATGGTCCGAATGTTACTCATATTTTTCTGAATTTCTTAATTAATAAACATTATTTAAAAAGCAAGTTTTTTGGTTGTCAAACGGTGTTATATTTCAGTTTTCTGCCATGTTTATAAGTGTAATATTTGGATGCAAACTCAAAATGTAATACATTTCAACTCTATATCTGACAGATGTCTTCTTTCTTTAAGCCCATAACCATTTGTGTGAGGTGTCTACTTTTTTTTTTTTAATTTAAAAAGTAGATTTGTTTAAGACTTCCAAGAAACACTGTGCCTTATTTACCCACTGCGGTAGAAGGTTCAGTATGGTTAACGTGTACTGAACTGAAGCCAATAACACCATATGTTAGCCAAAAAAGAGACATATCGCTGCAGGGCTGTTATGTTTTGAAAGTGTTACCCGAATCCCTTTAATCAGAAGCCATCTCATGTTCAGTGTGATTACCATTAAATGCTGAATGACTCACGAGAATATAAATTAACTCAACATTGACCTTATTTTAAAACAGAAAATATTTATCAATATAATATCAGATTATTTATCACATTTTTCATGTCCATTAGAAATCACATTTGATTTTGGCTTATTGTTACTGGCAGCACGTCTTGTTGAAAATTAAGACTTGTCAAACTGCTCCGGGAGGTTAGTGTCTGTTGTATGGGTCTGCTTCTGGATTAGAATAGGTCCCAAATGGCACCTTATTCCCTTCATAGTCCCATGTTAAAAGGAGTGCACTATATAGTGTACCATTGGGGACATACAGATTTCTGATGTCTGGATGGAGAGGATCGTGGTCATGATTTCTGGTGTCTGGATAGAGAGGATCATGGTCATGATATCTGGTGTCTGGATGGAGAAGATCGTGGTCATGATATCTGGTGTCTGGATGGAGAGGATCGTGGTCATGATATCTGGTGTCTGGATGGAGAGGATCATGGTCATGATATCTGGTGTCTGGATGGAGAGGATCATGGTCATGATATCTGGTGTCTGGATGGAGAGGATCATGGTCATGATATCTGGTGTCTGGATGGAGAGGATCATGGTCATGATATCTGGTGTCTGGATGGAGAGGATCGTGGTCATGATATCTGGTGTCTGGATGGAGAGGATCATGGTCATGATATCTGGTGTCTGGATGGAGAGGATCATGGTCATGATATCTGGTGTCTGGATGGAGAGGATCGTGGTCATGATATCTGGTGTCTGGATGGAGAGGATCGTGGTCATGATATCTGGTGTCTGGATGGAGAGGATCATGGTCATGATATCTGGTGTCTGGATGGAGAGGATCGTGGTCATGATTTCTGGTGTCTGGATGGAGAGGATCGTGGTCATGATATCTGGTGTCTGGATGGAGAGGATCATGGTCATGATATCTGGTGTCTGGATGGAGAGGATCATGGTCATGATATCTGGTGTCTGGATGGAGAGGATCATGGTCATGATATCTGGTGTCTGGATGGAGAGGATCATGGTCATGATATCTGGTGTCTGGATGAAGAGGATCATGGTCATGATATCTGGTGTCTGGATGGAGAGGATCATGGTCATGATATCTGGTGTCTGGATGGAGAGGATCATGGTCATGATATCTGGTGTCTGGATGGAGAGGATCATGGTCATGATATCTGGTGTCTGGATGGAGAGGATCATGGTCATGATATCTGGTGTCTGGTGTCTGGATGGAGAGGATCATGGTCATGATATCTGGTGTCTGGATGAAGAGGATCATGGTCATGATATCTGGTGTCTGGATGGAGAGGATCATGGTCATGATATCTGGTGTCTGGATGGAGAGGATCATGGTCATGATATCTGGTGTCTGGATGAAGAGGATCATGGTCATGATATCTGGTGTCTGGATGGAGAGGATCATGGTCATGATATCTGGTGTCTGGATGGAGAGGATCGTGGTCATGATATCTGGTGTCTGGATGGAGAGGATCGTGGTCATGATATCTGGTGTCTGGATGGAGAGGATCATGGTCATGATATCTGGTGTATAGATGGAGAGGCTTGTGGACATGGTTGATAGATGGGTTTCTGCTCACACTCTGCTGGGCTGTTCTGAAGAAATGTTCTCCCAACTGTCCAAATAATACTCACAACTGTTTGAGCAAAGTCTCTACAGATTATATTGTAATATTCTCTGGCTATTTGAGTAAGTTCTCAGCAACTGTGTTGACTTCCAATATCTGACAGTCTGACTGTCGGTGGGTTCAGACATGGACCTAAATATCCTTCTCATGCACATACAGAAGGCAGGCTTTGTTTTAGTATGGCCAGGGTGTGAGTTGGGGAGGGCAGGCTTTGTTTTAGTATGGCCAGGGTGTGAGTTGGGGAGGGCAGGCTTTGTTTTGTCTTTGTTTTAGTATGGTCAGGGTGTGAGTTGGGGAGGGCAGGCTTTGTTTTAGTATGGCCAGGGTGTGAGTTGGGGAGGGCAGGTTTTGTTTTGTCTTTGTTTTAGTATGGTCAGGGTGTGAGTTGGGAGGGCAGGCTTTGTTTTAGTATGGTCAGGGTGTGAGTTGGGGAGGGCAGGCTTTGTTTTAATATGGCCAGGGTGTGAGTTGGGGAGGGCAGGTTTTGTTTTGTCTTTGTTTTAGTATGGTCAGGGTGTGAGTTGGGGAGGGCAGGCTTTGTTTTAGTATGGTCAGGGCGTGAGTTGGGGAGGGCAGGCTTTGTTTTAGTATGGTCAGGGCGTGAGTTGGGGAGGGCAGGCTTTGTTTTAGTATGGTCAGGGTGTGAGTTGGGGAGGGCAGGCTTTGTTTTAGTATGGTCAGGGTGTGAGTTGGGGAGGGCAGGCTTTGTTTTAGTATGGTCAGGGTGTGAGTTGGGGAGGGCAGGCTTTGTTTTAGTATGGTCAGGGTGTGAGTTGGGGAGGGCAGGCTTTGTTTTAGTATGGTCAGGGCGTGAGTTGGGGAGGGCAGGCTTTGTTTAGTATGGTCAGGGCGTGAGTTGGGGAGGGCAGGCTTTGTTTTAGTATGGTCAGGGTGTGAGTTGGGGAGGGCAGGCTTTGTTTTAGTATGGTCAGGGTGTGAGTTGGGAGGGCAGGCTTTGTTTTAGTATGGTCAGGGTGTGAGTTGGGGAGCTCAGGCTTTGTTTTAGTATGGTCAGGGTGTGAGTTGGGGAGGGCAGGCTTTGTTTTAGTATGGTCAGGGTGTGAGTTGGGGAGGGCAGGCTTTGTTTTAGTATGGTCAGGGTGTGAGTTGGGGAGGGCAGGCTTTGTTTTGTCTTTGTTCGGTTTTGTGTTCAGCCTAGTATGGTTCTCAATCAGAGGCAGGTGTCGTTAGTTGTCTCTGATTGAGAATCATACTTAGGTTACCTTTTCCCACCTGGGTTTCGTGGGTGTTTATGTTCCGTGTTTGTGTTTGTGCCACACGGGACTGGTTCGTTTGTTTCACGTTGTTCGTTTTGTATTTTGTAGTGTTCAGTTTTCTTATTAAATTATGGACACCACCCTGCAATTCGTCCGATCTATCTTACTCCACATCAGAGGAAGACATATAACATTACAGATATAGATATATACATATATATATTTAATATAGATATAGATATATACATATATATATTTAATATAGATATAGATATATACATATATATATATTTAATATAGATATAGATATATACATATATATATTTAATATAGATATAGATATATACATATATATATATTTAATATAGATATAGATATATATATACATTTAATATAGATATAGACATATAGATATCTAATATAGATATAGACATATAAACATTTAATATAGATATATACATATAGATATCTAATATAGATATATACATAGAGCCCCTCAGCCCAGAGGCGCCAGAGCCCCCTCTGCCCAGCGCCGCCAGTCTGCCCAGCGCCGCCAGTCTGCCCAGCGTCGCCAGTCTGTCAGGATCAGTTAGATCCACCAGTCAGCCAGGATCCACCAGTCTGCCAGGATCCGCCAGAAGTGCCAGTCAGCCAGGATCCGCCAGAAGTGCCCGTCGGCCAGGATCTGCCAGTCGGCCAGGATCCGCCAGTCGGCCAGGATCCGCCAGTCGGCCAGGATCCGCCAGTCGGCCAGGATCCGCCAGTCAGCCAGGATCCGCCAGTCAGCCAGGATCCGCCAGTCAGCCAGGATCTGCCAGATCTGCTAGTCGGCCAGGATCCGCCAGTCGGCCAGGATCCGCCAGTCAGCCAGGATCCGCCAGTCAGCCAGGATCCGCCAGTCAGCCAGGATCTGCCAGATCTGCTAGTCAGCCAGGATCCGCCAGTCAGCCAGGATCTGCCGGAACCACCAGCAAGCCAGGATCTGGTAGATCCATCAACCTGCCTGAGCTTCCTCTCACTCCTGAGCTTCCTCTCACTCCTGAGCTTTCTCTCACTCCCGAGCTTTCTCTCATTCCCGAGCTTTCTCTCACTCCCGAGCTTCCCCTCAGTCCCGAGCTGCCTCAGTCCCGAGCTGTCCTTCAGTCCCGATCTGCTCCTCAGTCCAGTGGGGTTCTGGGTGAGGACTACTAGGCCATGGTCGGCGGCGAGGGTGGACTATTCTGGGACGTGAGGAGAGGGGACTAAGACATTGACTGAGTGGGTTCCACGTCCCGCGCCGGAGCCGCCACCATGGACAGACGCCCACCCGGACCCTCCCTATTGTTTTGAGGTGCGTTCGGGAGTCCGCACCTTAGGGGGGGGGGTTCTGTCACGCCCTGGTCTAAGTATTTTGTGTTTTTCTTAATGTATTGGGTCAGGCCAGGGTGTGGCATGGAGTTTTTGTATTGTGGTGTGTTTTGTCTTGGGGTTTTGGTGTGTATGTATTTGGATTGTAGCTAGTGGGGTTATCTAGCAAAGTCTATGGCTGTCTGGAGTGGTTCTCAATCAGAGGCAGGTGCTTATCGTTGTCTCTGATTGGGAACCATATTTAGGCAGCCATATTCTTTGGTTGTTTTGTGGGTGATTGTCCTGAGTGTCTTGATGTCCTTATTCTGTGTTAGTTTGCACCAGTTAAGGCTGTTTCGGTTTTCACTACGTTTATTGTTTTGTAGAGTTTGTGTTTTGGATTCGTGTTACGTTGTGTAAATAAACATGGATCGCAATCGACACGCTGCAGTTTGGTCCGACTCTCCTTCACCATTAGAAAACCGTGACAGATATATACATATAGAAATCTAATATAGATATAGACATAGATATATACATATAGAAATCTAATATAGATATAGACATAGATATATACATATAGAAATCTAATATAGATATAGACATAGATATATACATATAGAAATCTAATATAGATATAGACATAGATATATACATATAGAAATCTAATATAGATATAGACATAGATATATACATATAGAAATCTAATATAGATATAGATATAGATATATACATATAGAAATCTAATATAGATATAGACATAGATATATACATATAGAAATCTAATATAGATATAGATATAGATATATACATATAGAAATCTAATATAGACATAGATATATACATATAGAAATCTAATATAGATATAGATATAGATATATACATATAGAAATCTAATATAGATATAGACATAGATATATACATATAGAAATCTAATATAGATATAGATATAGATATATACATATAGAAATCTAATATAGATATAGACATAGATATATACATATAGAAATCTAATATAGATATAGACATAGATATATACATATAGAAATCTAATATAGATATAGATATAGATATATACATATAGAAATCTAATATAGATATAGATATAGATATATACATATAGACATCTAATATAGATATAGACATATAAATAGTTAATATAGATATAGACATATAGATATCTAATATAGATATAGATATAGACATATAGATATAGACATATAGATATAGATATAGATATAAACATATGGATATCTGATTTAGATATATAGATATCTGATATAGATATAGATATGTAGAAATCGAATATAGATATAGATGTATACATATAGATATCTGCACAAATATAACTCTGTGTTGACCCCCGACCCCACACCAGGTCCTGTTATTTTTAGCTTCTTTCATTTGACTCCTCACCCGGTTCCTGGAGGGCTCAGTCTGTCTGTTTCTCTGTGTCTGTCTCTCTGTGTATGTGTATCTGTCTCTCTGCATCCGTGTCACTCTCTGTCTGTATGTGTCAGGGTTTAAATCTGAAGCCATCTTGTCCAGGTCCCATAGGGTAGACCCACATATGGAGGGAGGGAGGGAGGGAGGGAGGGAGAGAGAGAGAGAGAGAGAGAGAGAGAGAGAGAGAGAGAGAGAGAGAGAGAGAGAGAGAGAGAGAGAGAGAGAGAGGGAGAGGAGAGGAGAGGGAGAGGAGAGAGAGAGAGAGAGAGAGAGAGGGAGAGAGAGAGAGAGAGGGAGAGAGAGAGACAGACAGACAGACAGACAGACAGACACAGAGACAGACAGACACAGAGACACAGAGACCCACATATGGAGGGGGGGAGGGAGGGAGGGAGGAGAGAGAGAGAGAGAGAGAGAGAGAGAGAGAGAGAGAGAGAGAGAGAGAGAGAGAGAGTAAGAGAGAGAGAGAGAGAGAGAGAGAGAGAGAGAGAGAGAGAGAGAGGGAGGGAGGGAGGGAGAGAGAGAGAGAGAGAGAGAGAGAGAGAGAGAGAGAGAGAGAGAGAGAGAGAGAGAGAGAGAGAGAGAGAGAGAGAGAGAGAGAGAGAGAGAGTTCTCATCTCCTCTCTCCCTCCGAGAGAGAGGAGAGAGAGAGGGAGAGGGAGAGGGAGGAGAGGGAGAGGGAGAGAGAGAGACAGACAGACAGACAGACAGACAGACAGACAGACAGACAGACAGACAGACACAGAGACAGACAGACACAGAGACAGACAGACACAGAGACACAGAGACAGACACAGAGACAGACAGAGACAGAGACAGAGACAGAGACAGAGACAGAGAGTCACACATAGAGAAAAGAGCGAGACAGATCCACCAAATAGTCCTAAAAGGGCCCATGTGCATCTGCTGGAGAATCCTCCCAAAATTCCCTGGCGTTCCTCTCTGTGCTCAAGAGCAGGCTGGGAAAGATTTGGCCTGCTTCATTGGATAGTACAGTAGTATCTTCTCTCCCCCGCCTCTCCTCTCCACTCCTGTCCTCTCCCCTCCATTCCTTTCCTCTCTGTTCTCATCTCCTCTCCCTCCTCTCTCCCTCTCTTCTCTCCTCCCTTCTCCTCTCTCACCCTTGTGCTTGACTCTGTTACTCCACAACACACCTGTATATAGAAACGTCTGGACACACCTACAGATTCAAGGGGATTTTCTTTATTTTGACTATTTTCTACATTATAGTATAATAGTGAAAACATCAAAACTATGAAATAACCAATATGGAGTCATGTAACACCAAAAAGTGTTAAAACAAATCATGCTGAAGGAGTTGTTGTTTTGAGGGTCATAACCACGTCATATGTCTTTATAGAGTGTGTGCAGGCACCTTATGTACAGTTATTTTATTTTGAGGTGTGGAAACAGATGTATTTACATTTGTTTTTTAATATGTAAAAAGTATTAATGCCAACAACTTGACAAAACACTATAGTATTACCTATACTGTAAAGTATTACCTATACAGTAAAGTATTACATATACAGTAAAGTATTACCTATACTTTAAAAGTATTACATATACAGTAAAGTATTACCTATACTGTAAAGTATTTCCTATACAGTAAAGTATTACCTATACTGTAAAGCATGACCTATAAAGTAAAGTATTACCTATACAGTAAAGTATTACCTATACTGTAAAGTATTACCTATACTGTAAAGCATTACCTATACTGTAAAGTATTACCTATACAGTAAAGTATTACCAATACTAAAAAGTATTACCTATAAAGTAAAGTATTACCTATACAGTAAAGCATTACCTATACAGTAAAGTATTACCTATACAGTAAATTATTACATAAACAGTAAAGCATTACCTATACAGTAAAGTATTACCTATACAGTAAAGTATTACCTATACAGAAAAGTATTACCAATACTAAAAAGTATTACCTATACAGTAAAGCATTACCTATACAGTAAAGTATTACCTATACAGTAAATTATTACATAAACAGTAAAGTATTACCTATACAGTAAAGCATTACCTATACAGTAAAGTATTACCTATACAGTAAAGTATTACATATACATTAAAGTATTACCTATACTGTAAAGTATTACCTATACAGTAAACTATTACATATACAGTAAAGTATTACATATACAGTAAAGTATTACATATACAGTAAAGCATTACAAATACAGTAAAGTATTACCTATACTGTAAAGTATTACATATACAGTAAAGTATTACATATACTGTAAGTATTACATATACAGTAAAGTATAAAAAATACAGTAAAGTATTATATATACAGTAAAATATTACATATACAGTAAAGTATTACATATACAGTAATGTATTAAATATACAGTAAAGTATTACCTATATTGTAAAGCTTGACCTAAACTGTAAACTATTAAATAAACAGTAAAGCATTACCTAAACTGTAAATTATTAAATAAACAGTAAAGCATTACCTAAACTGTAAACTATTAATTAAACAGTAAAGCATTACCTAAACTGTAAACTATTAAATAAACAGTAAAGCATAACCTAAACTGTAAACTATTAAATAAACAGTAAAGCATTACCTAAACTGTAAACTATTAAATAAACAGTAAAGCATTACCTAAACTGTAAACTATTAAATACACAGTAAAGCATTACCTAAACTGTAAACTATTAAATAAACAGTAAAGCATTACCTAAACTGTAAACTATCAAATACACAGTAAAGCATTACCTAAACTGTAAACTATTAAATAAACAGTAAAGCATAACCTAAACTGTAAACTATTAAATAAACAGTAAAGCATTACCTAAACTGTAAACTATTAAATAAACAGTAAAGCATTACCTAAACTGTAAACTATTAAATAAACAGTAAAGCATTACCTAAACTGTAAACTATTAAATAAACAGTAAAGCATTACCTAAACTGTAAACTATTAAATAAACAGTAAAGCATAACCTAAACTGTAAACTATTAAATAAACAGTAAAGCATTACCTAAACTGTAAACTATTAAATAAACAGTAAAGCATTACCTAAACTGTAAACTATTAAATAAACAGTAATGCATTACCTAAACTGTAAACTATTAAATAAACAGTAAAGCATAACCTAAACTGTAAACTATTAAATAAACAGTAAAGCATAACCTAAACTGTAAACTATTAAATAAACAGTAAAGCATTACCTAAACTGTAAACTATTAAATAAACAGTAAAGCATAACCTAAACTGTAAACTATTAAATAAACAGTAAAGCATAACCTAAACTGTAAACTATTAAATAAACAGTAAAGCATTACCTAAACTGTAAACTATTCAATAAACAGTAAAGCATTACCCAAACTGTAAATTATTAAATAAACAGTAAAGTATTACCTATGCAGCAAAGTATTACCAATATAATAAAACATTAGCTAAGAATGTAAAGTATTACCAAAACAGTAAAGTTGTACCTATACGGTAAAGTAGTACCAAGACAGTAAAGTATTACCTATACAGTAAAGTATTACCTAGACAGTAAAGTATTACCAAAACAGTAAAGTATTACCTATACCGTAAAGTATTACCTAAACAGTAAAGTATTGCTTATACAGTAAAGTATTACCTAAACAGTAAAGTATTACCTATACAGTAAAGTATTACCGAAACAGTAAAGTATTACTGAAACAGTAAAGTATTACCTATAAAACAAAGTATTGCCTAAACAGTAAAGTATTATCTATACAGTAAAGCATTACCTAGACAGTAAAGTATTACCTATAGAGTAAAGTATTACTCGTGCAATAAAGTATTACATAAACAGTAAAGTATTACCTAAACAGTAAAGTATTACCTATACCATAAAGTATTACATATACTTTTAATCAAATACAATTTATAAAGTCATGTTAATATTAATATTAGATTGTCAAATGATAAAACATGTAATTGACTTTAACTCGATGGATTTGCTGTAGTTTTTCGCGATTAATCACAAATACTGAATTTACTCAAAATGAGTGTAACGATCGACCAAGATGCAGCGTGGGGTAGGTTAATCATTTCTATTTATGATAACCGGCACAAAACAAGAAAGAGTAACAAACCAAATGTCCAGCTTTGTAGGGCCTAAAAAGCTACAATACAAAATCAAGATCCCACAAACTAAGGTGGGAAAAAAGGCTGCCTAAGTATGAGCGCCAATCAGAGACAACGTTAGACAGCTGCCTCTGATTGGGAACCATACCAGGCCAACATAGAAACTACCCAGTCACACCCTGACAATGAGCTGTAATTGACATTTTTTCATACAATTTCTTCTCCTCCCCATGTCTCTTTTCATACAAAGAAAAATTGCGCACTAAAATTGAAAAATGTTAACTCGAGTTAACAGCCCAAATGAATATGCACCGACTCTAAACTAATTAGTATTTTTTGTCACAAGGCTGATGTATCTTGCGATCTCTTCTTATGTTTGTGGATCTCGGTTGGTCGACAAATAAACTCAAAAACACGTGTGTTCCATACAGTACAGCAGAGTGCATTGAATAGTCTCCTTGTAGGCTGTCTAGCCTAGATGCAACTTTAATTAAGCCTGTGTAGCATGTTTGGTATATGTCGGTAATAACAAGAGCTCAGTGGATCAACTGACCAACCCTGTCGATCGTTTCTATCGGGCCCTTCAAAGGCTTGTTGAGAGAGAACTGAAACACAGCACACGATTCTCAACTTTACAGAACATCAAAGACTTCAGTATCAGGTTGTTGTTCTCTCTCCATCTCTCTCTCTCCATCTCTCTCTCTCTGTCTCTCCTCTCTCTCTCTCTCTCTCTCTCTCTCTCTCTCTCTATTTCTCTATTTCTCTCTCTCTCTCTCTCTCTCTCTCTCTCTCTCTCTCTCTCTCTCTCTCTCTCTCTCTCTCTCTCTCTCTCTCTCTCTCTCTCTCAATATCCCCCTCCTCTCCTCTCTCTCAATATCCCCCTCCCTCCCTCTCTCTCTCTATCTATCCCCCTCCCTCCCTCCATCTCTCTCTCTTTATCCCCCTCCCTCCCTCTCTCTCTCTCTCAATATCCCCCTCCCTCCCTCTCTCTCTCTCTCTATCCCCCTCCCTCCCTCTCTCTCTCTTTATCCCCCTCCCTCCCCCTCTCTCTCTCTCTCCCTCTGCCTCTTCTCCCCTCTCTATCTTTATTTGTATATCTGCCTCTTTCATGTCTCTCTTCTCCTCCCCATGTCTCTCTACTCCTCCCCATGTCTCTCTCTCTTCCCCTCCCCATGTCTCTCTTCTCCTCCCCATGTCTCTCTTCTCCTCCCCATGTCTCTCTACTCCTCCCCATGTCTCTCTCTCTTCCCCTCCCCATGTCTCTCTTCTCCTCCCCATGTCTCTCTCTTCTCCTCCCCATGTCTCTCTTTTCCTCCCCATGTCTCTCTTCTCCTCCCCATGTCTCTCTTCTCCTCCCCATGTCTCTCTTCTCCTCCCCATGTCTCTCTACTCCTCCCCATGTCTCTCTCTCTTCCCCTCCCCATGTCTCTCTACTCCTCCCCATGTCTCTCTCTCTTCCCCTCCCCATGTCTCTCTTCTCCTCCCCATGTCTCTCTCTCTTCTCCTCCCCATGTCTCTCTTTTCCTCCCCATGTCTCTCTTCTCCTCCCCATGTCTCTCTTCTCCTCCCCATGTCTCTCTTCTCCTCCCCATGTCTCTCTACTCCTCCCCATGTCTCTCTCTCTTCCCCTCCCCATGTCTCTCTTCTCCTCCCCATGTCTCTCTTCTCCTCCCCATGTCTCTCTCTCTTCTCCTCCCCATGTCTCTCTCTCTTCTCCTCCCCATGTCTCTCTTCTCCTCCCCATGTCTCTCTCTCTTCTCCTCCCCATGTCTCTCTCTCTTCTCCTCCCCATGTCTCTCTTCTCCTCCCCATGTCTCTCTAGTCCTCCCCATGTCTCTCTTCTCCTCCCCATGTCTCTCTTCTCCTCCCCATGTCTCTCTCTCTTCTCCTCCCCATGTCTCTCTCTCTTCTCCTCCCCATGTCTCTCTTCTCCTCCCCATGTCTCTCTCTCTTCTCCTCCCCATGTCTCTCTCTCTTCTCCTCCCCATGTCTCTCTTCTCCTCCCCATGTCTCTCTAGTCCTCCCCATGTCTCTCTTCTCCTCCCCATGTCTCTCTTCTCCTCCCCATGTCTCTCTTCTCCTCCCCATGTCTCTCTTCTCCTCCCCATGTCTCTCTTCTCCTCCCCATGTCTCTCTTCCTCCCTGTCTATCTCTCACAGCCTGCTAAGGATTAGGCCACTTCGTCACAGATGGTAGCAGACTGTTTGTTTTCACTTACTGTCTAAAAACAAGTGTAAACCTGTTTATGCAGCCAAAACAGGCCTTTTGTATTATTCAATTAAATAGGGTTTTAGCTTCACCTTAGTTTATACAAACCTGCCTTCCTCGAAAGTGTTATTTTCAAAAAGTTTATCCACCGTCTCTACGCCTTTATCCTGTACTCGGCCCTTCCACTGCCAAGACTGAACCGATGTATGAATTAAAATAACGACTGACCACAACCTGCTCAGATAGGTTAGGAGGAGAGATCCATGTCAAACTGAGCAGCATGGATACAATACAAGTATTGCATCCCAAATAGCAGCCTATTCCCCACATAGTTCACTACTATTGACCAGGGCTCTGGAACTATGTAGCAAACAGTGTTGCCATTTGTGACTCCTTCA
>NW_026290987.1:52500-119798 GCF_023373465.1 Oncorhynchus keta
AGTCGAACAGGCCTGTTTCTGTTCTCTCTGAGTGATGGCTGCTGGGTGTCAGTCGAACAGGCCTGTTTCTGTTCTCTCTGAGTGATGGCTTGGCTGCTGGGTGTCAGTCTGACAGGCCTGTTTCTGTTCTCTCTGAGTGATGGCTGCTGGGTGTCAGTCTGACAGGCCTGTTTCTGTTCTCTCTGAGTGATGGCTGCTGGGTGTCAGTCTGACAGGCCTGTTTCTGTTCTCTCTGAGTGATGGCTGCTGGGTGTTAGTCGAACAGGCCTGTTTCTGTTCTCTCTGAGTGATGGCTGCTGGGTGTCAGTCGAACAGGCCTGTTTCTGTTCTCTCTGAGTGATGGCTGCTGGGTGTCAGTCTGACAGGCCTGTTTCTGTTCTCTCTGAGTGACGGCTGCTGGGTGTCAGTCTGACAGGCCTGTTTCTGTTCTCTCTGAGTGATGGCTGCTGGGTGTCAGTCTGACAGGCCTGTTTCTGTTCTCTCTGAGTGATGGCTGCTGGGTGTCAGTCGAACAGGCCTGTTTCTGTTCTCTCTGAGTGATGGCTGCTGGGTGTCAGTCTGACAGGCCTGTTTCTGTTCTCTCTGAGTGACGGCTGCTGGGTGTCAGTCTGACAGGCCTGTTTCATTTCTCTCTGAGTGATGGCTGCTGGGTGTCAGTCGAATAGGCCTGTTTCTGTTCTCTCTGAGTGATGGCTGCTGGGTGTCAGTCTGACAGGACTGTTTCTGTTCTCTCTGAGTGATGGCTGCTGGGTGTCAGTCGATCAGGCCTGTTTCTGTTCTCTCTGAGTGATGGCTGCTGGGTGTCAGTCTGACAGGCCTGTTTCTGTTCTCTCTGAGTGATGGCTGCTGGGTGTCAGTCGAACAGGCCTGGTTCTGTTCTCTCTGAGTGATGGCTGCTGGGTGTCAGTCGAACAGGCCTGTTTCTGTTCTCTCTGAGTGATGGCTGCTGGGTGTTAGTCGATCAGGCCTGTTTCTGTTCTCTCTGAGTGATGGCTGCTGGGTGTCAGTCTGACAGGCCTGTTTCTGTTCTCTCTGAGTGATGGCTGCTGGGTGTCAGTCTGACAGGCCTGTTTCTGTTCTCTCTGAGTGATGGCTGCTGGGTGTCAGTCGAACAGGCCTGTTTCTGTTCTCTCTGAGTGATGGCTGCTGGGTGTCAGTCTGACAGGACTGTTTCTGTTCTCTCTGGGTGATGGCTGCTGGGTGTCAGTCTGACAGGCCTGTTTCTGTTCTCTCTGAGTGATGGTTGCTGGGTGTCAGTCTGACGGGACTGTTTCTGTTCTCTCTGAGTGATGGCTGCTGGGTGTCAGTCGAACAGGCCTGTTTCTGTTCTCTCTGAGTGATGGCTGCTGGGTGTCAGTCTGACAGGACTGTTTCTGTTCTCTCTGAGTGATGGCTGCTGGGTGTCAGTCGATCAGGCCTGTTTCTGTTCTCTCTGAGTGATGGCTGCTGGGTGTCAGTCTGACAGGCCTGTTTCTGTTCTCTCTGAGTGATGGCTGCTGGGTGTCAGTCGAACAGGCCTGGTTCTGTTCTCTCTGAGTGATGGCTGCTGGGTGTCAGTCGAACAGGCCTGTTTCTGTTCTCTCTGAGTGATGGCTGCTGGGTGTTAGTCGATCAGGCCTGTTTCTGTTCTCTCTGAGTGATGGCTGCTGGGTGTCAGTCTGACAGGCCTGTTTCTGTTCTCTCTGAGTGATGGCTGCTGGGTGTCAGTCGAACAGGCCTGTTTCTGTTCTCTCTGAGTGATGGCTGCTGGGTGTCAGTCTGACAGGACTGTTTCTGTTCTCTCTGGGTGATGGCTGCTGGGTGTCAGTCTGACAGGCCTGTTTCTGTTCTCTCTGAGTGATGGCTGCTGGGTGTCAGTCTGACGGGACTGTTTCTGTTCTCTCTGAGTGACGGCTCTGCGTGTCAAATGGCACCCTATTCCCTCTATAGTGCACTACATTTATCAGGGCCCAATGGAACCCTATTCCCTATATAGTGCACTGCATTCGTCAGGGCCCAATGGCACCCTATTCCCTCTATAGTGCACTGCATTTATCAGGGCCCAATGGAACCCTATTCCCTATATAGTGCACTACATTTATCAGGGCCCAATGGAACCCTATTCCCTATATAGTGCACTGCATTTATCAGGGCCCAATGGCACCCTATTCCCTCTATAGTGCACTACATTCATCAGGGCCCAATGGCACCCTATTCCCTCTATAGTGCACTACATTAATCAGGGCCCAATTGCACCCTATTCCCTATATAGTGCACTGCATTTATCAGGGCCCAATGGAACCCTATTCCCTATATAGTGCACTACATTTATCAGGGCCCAATGGCACCCTATTCCCTCTATAGTGCACTACATTAATCAGGGCCCAATGGCACTCTATTCCATAAATAGTGCACTAAGTAATGACCAAGGTGCATTTCAGATTGTCCTTAATCAGACTTCCAAATAGCTTCTTGTTATCTTCCTAGACCACTGACAGACAGGTTAGAGTGTTGAGATGGCACCAGACAGACCAGTTAGTGTTGAGATGGCACCACACAGACCAGTTAGAGTGTTGAGATGGCACCAGACAGACCAGTTAGTGTTGAGATGGCACCACACAGACCAGTTAGAGTGTTGAGATGGCACCACACAGACCAGTTAGAGTGTTGAGATGGCACCACACAGACCAGTTAGATTGTTGAGATGGCACCACACAGACCAGTTAGAGTGTTGAGATGGCACCAGACAGACCAGTTAGTGTTGAGATGGCACCACACAGACCAGTTAGAGTGTTGAGATGGCACCACACAGACCAGTTAGAGTGTTGAGATGGCACCACACAGACCAGTTAGAGTGTTGAGATGGCACCACACAGACCAGTTAGAGTGTTGAGATGGCACCACACAGACCAGTTAGAGTGTTGAGATGGCACCACACAGACCAGTTAGAGTGTTGAGATGGCACCACACAGACCAGTTAGTGTTGAGATGGCACCACACAGACCAGTTAGAGTGTTGAGATGGCACCACACAGACCAGTTAGAGTGTTGAGATGGCACCACACAGACCAGTTAGAGTGTTGAGATGGCACCACACAGACCAGTTAGAGTGTTGAGATGGCACCACATTTGCCGGTGACAAGCCCACCCATAACATGATGAAGACACCACCATGCTTGAAATAATGAAGAGTGGTACTCAGTGATGTGTTGTGTTTGCCCCAAACATAACGCTTTGCATTCAGGGCATAAATGTAAATTATTTTTGCAGTTTAATTTTAGTGCCTTATTGCAAAAAGGATGTTTTGGAATATTTTGTTTCTTCTTTTTTTTCTTTTTTTTTCAATATTTGTGCAATTTAGAGCTTTTTTTTACCTGTTTTTTCTATTCCTAAACTTAACCCCCCCCCAAGACAATGTGTTGTAGGACCCTGTTACCCAGCCAGGGTCCAAGACAATGTTCTGTAGGACGTTGGTACCCAGCCAGGGTCCAAGACAATGTTCTGTAGGACGTTGGTACCCAGCCAAGGTTGGTACCCAGCCAAGGTTCAAGACAATGGTCTATAGGACCCTGTTACCCAGCCAGGGTCCAAGACAACGGTCTATAGGACCCTGTTACCCAGCCAGGGTTCAAGACAACAGTCTATAGGACCCTGTTACCCAGCCAGGGTCCAAGACAACGGTCTATAGGACCCTGTTACCCAGCCAGGGTCCAAGACAACGGTCTATAGGACCCTGTTACCCAGCCAGGGTCCAAGACAACGGTCTATAGGACCCTGTTACCCAGCCAGGGTTCAAGACAACAGTCTATAGGACCCTGTTACCCAGCCAGGGTCCAAGACAACGGTCTATAGGACCCTGTTACCCAGCCAGGGTCCAAGACAACGGTCTATAGGACCCTGTTACCCAGCCAGGGTCCAGAACAGCCAAGCGCTCATGATTCTCTCTCTCTCCTCAATGAATGAATTTTAAATGGGTGATAATTGTGCACCTTACTTCACAATTGAAGTAAAATTAGGCCTAAGTGAATGATAAGGAGGGCGAAGAGATTGATTTAATTTAGAAAGACAATAGTGTTAGGATGAGTTTGTGTTGTGTATATTTATCAGCAGCAAATCACTTGACTGCACAACTTGGGGGTTGATACTTATCTCTTATACTTTGTAAAAAGAATCTGTTTACAGGACTGTTTAATTACTGTAAATCTATTACTAATCAAATGTATTGAAAAACTAAAAACATGTGCTGCTGTAGGCCTTTAGAATAATGCAAAACATATCCTTGACTCTATCCATCCTGATGAGCTGGAAAACAAACGATGCCTGTCTGCCTGTACAGTCAGTCCATTGAAACTACACCTACACTATACCAAAACTGATTTCACACGTAAGATTTAGCCTGTAGACAATGTTACATTTACAGTCATCTGATTAGTAACAACATCAGTTGTCAAATTGTACACAAAGTCATGTGAGCATCTTGCAAATGACAAATGCAGGGGAAGGAGCATCACCTTAACAAATCCTCGTTCGGAGTCACATGTAGGTGAAACGTCGTGATTTCTATATAGTATCAGAAAGAGCAGATTCTGCAGTTTATATGACATGTACCTTTGTCAAATAACTGGAAATAATTGAACTTTTTCCAAAAAATATCTGTGCTGTCCCTTATATTCAGCACATGACCACTCACGCGGCAGCATTGCTCTGGCTACTAAGCAACAACTAGTAACATAATAAACTATAAAGGTAAATATGCAATTTATTTATGCAATTCATCCATTTACAATTGTGACCAACCAGCTCGATTCGTTCTTACGTAGAAACATTTGAAATAGTGTTTTTTACATTGGATAAAAGTAGAGCTTCAGAGCTACAAAATTGTATATCATACACTACAGTTGAGAAAAAATGGGAAAGTTATTCTACTTTGAAAGTTGATAAACTTGTAACCCCAGTTTTTGGGAAAATGGCTATTGACTATTTTGGTACACCTACTGAAGCTCTTCTTTGTCTACACCCATTTAGCATCATTCACACCCCATCTCTTGAAGGGTAGATCCGAGCGTTCTAGCTAAACAACAGCAGTCAAGCAACCAAGCTAACTGGCTAACGTTGGCTAGCTTGCTAGCTACTTCCAGACACAAATGAGAGATCAGCTCACTGACCATTTTACTGACCCTAGCAGAGCTGGTTAGGCTGTTTTCATGTTATCCAGAGCGTTGGTGACTGTAACTGTGCTGCTGACAACAGTTTAATTATGCTTTTTTGGCAACATTTACTGACACCAGACATATGGGGTAGGGTAGCCTAGTGGTTAGAGCGTTGGACTAGTAACCGGAAGGTTGTGAGTTCAAACCCCCGAGCTGACAAGGTACAAATCTGTCGTTCTGCCCCAACTCACTGTTCCCAGGCCGTCATTGAAAATAAGAATGTGTTCTTAACTGACTTGCCTGGTTACATAAAGGTAAAAAAAATTTAAAAAAATTCAACGTGTGTTGAGCGTTCGTGAATTAGTCAGTTATTCTGCGCTCTGGCACACTTGGATGAGAGTGCACTGAAATCGGAGTAGATAAAGTGAAATGACCAGCTACGTCTATCAACAGCTGTCTCAGTGACAACATGAACATTCTATTGAATTGGATACTTGCATAGTGGAGTCTATTGTTAAGACATGTAGCTAGCTAAGCAATGAACCATAATCCCAATTCATAACGTTACTAACCTGCATGAATCTGCAGGTAGCTAACCAACCAGGTTCAATGGTAGTTAGCTAGCTAACATTAGGCTATAACTAGCAATGCAAATGGCTCTGAGATACGAATAATATTACTACATAGATCATACACCTAACATTAGCTAGCGAGCCAGCCAGCTAACTTTACCTAGATAGCTAACAGTACACTAAATTTAAATGAAAACGACTTTCTGACCAAATTAGAAACGTGTAATATCTGAAAATGTAGCTAGCTAGACTATTTTACACATATACATGGATGAACGCTTCTCTCTCTGTCACTGATGCCACGGTTGCCCTTAATTTGGAGATGTAAACTGGAGACAGGTGTTTTCTCCATCTCCTTAGCTATCATACTCCATTTCCACTGATTTAAAAACTCGGTCCTCCAGAAAGTGGAAAGCAAGACACATGCAGTTCTACTGTGCGATATATATACATTTAAAAATAGCTGCGTTAAACAAGAGTACCTCCTCCATAATCTGACCAGCTCAAATAGACAGAAGCATGACAGACCAATCCGAACTCGTCTCTCGGCATGTCCAGCCCACTCATTATCTCAGCCAATCATGACTAACTGGAAGGTTCCTGTCTTTTTCTGTGGCTAAACCAACTAGGCTCGGAATTTAAAACTTATATCCATATTTACAGATAACGTTTGTTATTAAAATTAAGTTCACATGTTCCAGACGGTATTTTTTAAGTTTACGTTCAAATGGCTCTCCTGTGAAGTAGTTATGAGCGACATACGCCTAGTTTCCTGAAACGAGTCACAAATATTCACACACTGGTGCTTTTGTTTAGGAATACAGAAAATAATTTCATCTGTGACCTGGAAGGTTATATTATTCTCTTTTACGTTTGTACTTTGTCAAAAGAAGCTGCAACTGCAAATTGCTATCACTAATCTACAAGTAAAGTTGATCAAATGGAATCGAACTCTTTAAGGGAATCAAAAATAGGCCTACGTTTTTTCCTAGACTTTGTAGAATTATAAAAAACAAACATATCCTTGACTCTAACTAAGCAACATATCCTTGACTCTGTCACGCGAATCCGAACAGGTGAACAGAGCAGACTCAGACGAGGAGACAGGGATGAGGTAACCATGGTATTTCTGAAACTGATAGAGGAATTCTAAATTCCTTTATGTTTTATTGCCAAAACCAATTTCGCACTCGTTCCTAATTCTTTAATGAGGTGTAAGTTCATTAATTATGCATGAAGTAGATCGAGACCAGTCTTAAAAGCCAGGTAAGAGCGTTTTATTCCAGAGAGTACTAAATGCTTACACACATTTCCACAGGTTATAAACTAAAAATGACGTCAGCGTTTTCCAAACGTTCCATTTCACAAACAGAGGGCCCCTCTAGCTCTTGAGCCTTCGCGTTATCAGCACGAAGTCAAGGCCAGTCAGTATAAATCAACATTACCGACCATCTGGAGATGGCCCGTTCCCACCACCTGGAGATGGCCCATTCCCAACACCTGGAGATGGCCCATTCCCACCACCTGGAGATGGCCCGTTCCCACCACCTGGAGATGGCCCGTTCCCACCACCTGGAGATGGCCCGTTCCCACCACCTGGAGATGGCCCGTTCCCACCACCTGGAGATGGCCCGTTCCCACCACCTGGAGATGGCCCGTTCCCACCACCTGGAGATGGCCCGTTCCCACCACCTGGAGATGGCCCGTTCCCACCACCTGGAGATGGCCCGTTCCCACCACCTGGAGATGGCCCGTTCCCACCACCTGGAGATGGCCCGTTCCCACCACCTGGAGATGGCCCGTTCCCACCACCTGGAGATGGCCCGTTCCCACCACCTGGAGATGGCCCGTTCCCACCACCTGGAGATGGCCCGTTCCCACCACCTGGAGATGGCCTGTTCCCACCACCTGGAGATGGCCCGTTCCCACCACCTGGAGATTTGTACAACTGAATGAACTAAGGAACAGACAGACCTTCATTGTTACTAAACTCCTGACTACATTATATACAATTGGGAAAGGGAGCAAGAGAGAAAACTCACATGTACAGTACATTATAGCATTTGGACTAGTCAGTTTCTGATTGGAATGTATACATAATTAGTCATTTCAACCATAATTTCCTCTATCAGAAACACAGGAGGAAGATGGGGTGCAGACCAGGGGAAGCTCGGCTGGGTTGCAGGAAGCCTGGTGCAGAGGCTGAGGCTTGAGCAAGGGGAGTTGGTATATTTGTGTTTATTATGGATCCCCATTAGCTGCTGCCAAAGCAGGAGCTACTCTTCCTGGGGTCCAGCAAAATTATGGCAGTTTATACCATTTTAAAAACATTACATAACATTCACAGATTTCACAACACACTGTGTGCCCTCAGGCCCCTACTCCACCACTACCACAGTTCCACAGTACTAAATCCATGTGTGTGTTCAGTGTGTGTGTGTGTGTGTGTGTGTTGTGTGTGTGTGTGTGTGTGTGTGTGTGTGTGTGTGTGTGTGTGTGTGTGTGTGTGTGTGTGTGTGTGTGTGTGTGTGTGTGTGTGTGTGTGTGTGTGTGTCTGTATTAATGCTTGTGTTGCTTCTCAGTCCCCGCTGTTCCATAAGGTGTTTTTTTTTTATCTGTTTTTTAAATCTAATTTTACTGCTGCATCAGTTACTTGATGTGGAATAGAGTTCCATGTAATCATGGCTCTATGTAGTACTGTGGAATAGAGTTCCATGTAGTCATGGCTCTATGTAGTACTGTGTGTCTCCCATAGCCTGTTCTGGACTTGGGGACTGTGAAGAGACCTCTTGTGGCATGTCTTGTGGGGTATGCATTGGTGTCTGCGCTGTGTGCCAGTAGTTTAGACAGACAGCTTGGTGCCTTCAGCATGTCAATACCTCTCATAAACAAAAGTAGTGATGAAGTCAATCTCCCCTCTACTTTCAGCCAGTAGAGATAGACAGGCATATTATTAACGTTAGCCCTCATTTTACATTTACATTTAAGTCATTTAGCAGACGCTCTTATCCAGAGCTGTATCCTATCCTATCCTGTGTACATCCAAGTGCCAGCCGTGCTGCGCTGTTCTGAGCCAATTGCAATTTTTTGTCCTTTTTTGTGGCATCTGACCACACGACTGAACAGTAGTCCAGGTGTGACAAAACTAGGACCTATAGGACCTGCCTTGTTGATAGTGTTGTTAAGAAGGTAGAAACTAGGCCTGTAGGACCTGCCTTGTTGATAGTGTTGTTAAGAAGGTAGAAACTAGGACCTGTAGGACCTGCCTTGTTGATGGTGTTGTTAAGGAGGCAGAGCATCTTTTTATTATAGACATACTTCTCCCCATCTTAGCTACTATTGCATCAATATGTTTTGACCATGACAGTTTTACAATCCAGGGTTAGTTTAAAACTGGAACGTTTTTTTTCCAAAAATGAAAATATTGTTGCAAGAGGTTTTAATGGGCGCTCCTCATTACACTCCACAGACCAGCAAATATTATTTACATCACCAACATATGAATCACTACTAAACTTATTGTATGACCTCTTATACACTATATTAGGCCCAGCCTGACCTCTTATACACTATATTAGGCCCAGCCTGACCTCTTATACACTATATTAGGCCCAGCCTTTGGAACTGTAGTTTTCCTAGATATGGCTACTATACGACTGGTATAGAGCACAGTATACACATATGAGATGAGTAATGTAGGGTATGTAAACATTATATAAAGTGGCATTGTTTAAAGTGGCTAATGATACATTACATCAAGATGGTAATGATGGTAAAAGATAGTAATGATACATTACATCAATATGGTAATGATGGTAATGATGGTAATGATGGTAAAATATGGTAATGATGGCAATGATGGTAATGATGGTAAAATATGGTAATGATGGTAATGATGGTAATGATGGTAAAATATGGTAATGATGGTAATGATGGTAATGATGGTAAAAGATGGTAATGATGGTAATGATGGTAATGATGGTAAAATATGGTAATGATGGTACAATATGGTAATGATGGTAAAAGATGGTAATGATGGTAAAAGATGGTAATGATACATTACATCAAGATGGTAATGATGGCAATGATGGTAAAAGATGGTAATGATGGTAAAAGATGGTAATGATGGTAATGATGGTAAAAGATGGTAATGATGGTAATGATGGTAAAAGATGGTAATGATGGTAAAAGATGGTAATGATGGCAATGATGGTAATGATGGTAAAATATGGTAATGATGGTAATGATGGTAATGATGGTAAAATATGGTAATGATGGTAAAAGATGGTAATGATGGTAAAATATGGTAATGATGGTAATGATGGTAATGATGGTAATGATGGTAAAAGATAGTAATGATGGTAATGATGGTAATGATGGTAATGATGGTAAAATATGGTAATGATGGTAAAATATGGTAATGATGGTAAAAGATGGTAATGATGGTAAAAGATAGTGATGATGGTAATGATGGTAATGATGGTAAAATATAGTAATGATGGTAATGACGGTAATGATGGTAAAAGATGGTAATGATGGTAATGATGGTACAATATGGTAATGATGGTAAAAGATGGTAATGATGGTAATGATGGTAATGATGGTAAAAGATGGTAATGATGGTAATGAGGGTAAAATATGGTAATGATGGTAAAATATGTTAATGATGGTAATATGGTAATGATGGTAAAATATGGTAATGATGGTAAAAGATAGTGATGATGGTAATGATGGTAATGATGGTAAAAGATAGTAATGATGGTAAAATATGGTAATGATGGTAATGATGTTAATGATGGTAATGATGGTAATGATGGTAAAAGATGGTAATGATGGTAAAAGATGGTAATGATGGTAATGATGGTAAAATATGGTAATGATGGTAAAAGATGCTAATGGTGGTAAGGATGGTAAAAGATGGTAATGATGGTAATGATGGTAAAAGATGGTAATGATGGTAAAATATGGTAATGATGGTAAAATATGGTAATGATGGTAACGATGGTAAAAGATGGTAATGATGATAAAAGATGGTAATGATGGTAAGATATGGTAATTATGGTAAAAGATGGTAATGATGGTAAAATATGGTAATGATGGTAAAAGATGGTAATGATGGTAAAATATGGTAATGATGGTAAAAGATGGTAATGATGGTAAAATATGGTAATGATGGTAATGATGGTAATGATGGTAAAAGATGGTAATGATGGTAAAAGATGGTAATGATGGTAAAAGATGGTAGACATATCAGTGTGGATGACGGATCACCACCTAAAGCTGAACCTCGGCAAGACGGAGCTGCTCTTCCTCCCGGGGAAGGACTGCCCGTTCCATGATCTCGCCATCACGGTTGACAACTCCATTGTGTCCTCCTCCCAGAGCGCTAAGAACCTTGGCGTGATCCTGGACAACACCCTGTCGTTCTCAACTAACATCAAGGCGGTGGCCCGTTCCTGTAGGTTCATGCTCTACAACATCCGCATAGTACGACCCTGCCTCACACAGGAAGCGGCGCAGGTCCAAATCCAGGCACTTGTCATCTCCCGTCTGGATTACTGCAACTCGCTGTTGGCTGGGCTCCCTGCCTGTGCCATTAAACCCCTACAACTCATCCAGAACGCCGCAGCCCGTCTGGTGTTCAACCTTCCCAAGTTCTCTCACGTCACCCCGCTCCTCCGCTCTCTCCACTGGCTTCCAGTTGAAGCTCGCATCCGCTACAAGACCATGGTGCTTGCCTACGGAGCTGTGAGGGGAACGGCACCTCAGTACCTCCAGGCTCTGATCAGGCCCTACACCCAAACAAGGGCACTGCGTTCATCCACCTCTGGCCTGCTCGCCTCCCTACCACTGAGGAAGTACAGTTCCCGCTCAGCCCAGTCAAAACTGTTCGCTGCTCTGGCCCCCAATGATGGAACAAACTCCCTCACGACGCCAGGACAGCGGAGTCAATCATCACCTTCCGGAGACACCTGAAACCCCACCTCTTTAAGGAATACCTAGGATAGGATAAGTAATCCTTCTCACCCCCCTAAAATATTTAGATGCACTATTGTAAAGTGGCTGTTCCACTGGATGTCATAAGGTGAATGCACCAATTTGTAAGTCGCTCTGGATAAGAGCGTCTGCTAAATGACTTAAATGTAATGTAAATGTAAATGTGTTCAGCTGTCCCATACGGTATATGTTAGATGGCAGTACTGTGGATGGGGCAGCATTGTGTTTAGCTGTCCCATACGGTATATGTTAGATGGCAGTACTGTGGATGGGGCAGCATTGTGTTTAGCTGTCCCATAAGGTATATGTTTAATGGCAGTACTGTGGATGGGGCAGCATTGTGTTTAGCTGTCCCATAAGGTATATGTTTAATGGCAGTACTGTGGATGGGGCAGCATTGTGTTTAGCTGTCCCATAAGGTATATGTTTAATGGCAGTACTGTGGATGGGGCAGCATTGTGTTTAGCTGTCCCATAAGGTATATGTTAGATGGCAGTACTGTGAATGGGGCAGCATTGTGTTTAGCTGTCCCATACGGTATATGTTTAATGGCAGTACTGTGGATGGGGCAGCATTGTGTTTAGCTGGCCCATAAGGTATATGTTTGATGGCAGTACTGTGGATGGGGCAGCATTGTGTTTAGCTGTCCCATAAGGTATATGTTAGATGGCAGTACTGTGGATGGGGCAGCATTGTGTTTAGCTGTCCCATAAGGTATACGTTTGATGGCAGTACTGTGGATGGGGCAGCATTGTGTTTAGCTGGCCCATAAGGTATATGTTTAATGGCAGTACTGTGGATGGGGCAGCATTGTGTTTAGCTGGCCCATAAGGTATATGTTTGATGGCAGTACTGTGAATGGGGCAGCATTGTGTTTAGCTGGCCCATAAGGTATATGTTTGATGGCAGTACTGTGAATGGGGCAGCATTGTGTTCAGCTGTCCCATAAGGTATATGTTAGATGGCAGTACTGTGGATGGGGCAGCATTGTGTTTAGCTGTCCCATAAGGTATATGTTTGATGGCAGTACTGTGGATGGGGCAGCATTGTGTTCAGCTGTCCCATACGGTATATGTTAGATGGCAGTACTGTGGATGGGGCAGCATTGTGTTTAGCTGTCCCATAAGGTATATGTTTGATCGCAGTACTGTGGATGGGGCAGCATTGTGTTTAGCTGTCCCATAAGGTATATGTTTGATGGCAGTACTGTGGATGGGGCAGCATTGTGTTCAGCTGTCCCATACGGTATATGTTAGATGGCAGTACTGTGGATGGGGCAGCATTGTGTTTAGCTGTCCCATAAGGTATATGTTTCATGGCAGTACTGTGAATGGGGCAGCATTGTGTTTAGCTGGCCCATAAGGTATATGTTTGATGGCAGTACTGTGGATGGGGCAGCATTGTGTTCAACTGGCCCATAAGGTATATGTTTAATGGCAGTACTGTGGATGGGGCAGCATTGTGTTTAGCTGGCCCATAAGGTATATGTTTAATGGCAGTACTGTGGATGGGGCAGCATTGTGTTTAGCTGTCCCATAAGGTATATGTTTGATGGCAGTACTGTGGATGGGGCAGCATTGTGTTTAGCTGGCCCATAAGGTATATGTTTGATGGCAGTACTGTGGATGGGGCAGCATTGTGTTTAGCTGTCCCATAAGGTATATGTTTGATGGCAGTACTGTGGATGGGGCAGCATTGTGTTTAGCTGGCCCATAAGGTATATGTTTGATGGCAGTACTGTGGATGGGGCAGCATTGTGTTTAGCTGGCCCATAAGGTATATGTTTAATGGCAGTACTGTGGATGGGGCAGCATTGTGTTTATCTGTCCCATAAGGTATATGTTTGATGGCAGTACTGTGGATGGGGCAGCATTGTGTTTAGCTGTCCCATAAGGTATATGTTTAATGGCAGTACTGTGGATGGGGCAGCATTGTGTTTAGCTGGCCCATACGGTATATGTTTGATGGCAGTACTGTGGATGGGGCAGCATTGTGTTTAGCTGTCCTATAAGGTATATGTTTAATGGCAGTACTGTGGATGGGGCAGCATTGTGTTTAGCTGTCCCATAAGGTATATGTTTAATGGCAGTACTGTGAATGGGGCAGCATTGTGTTTAGCTATCCCATAAGGTATATGTTTGATGGCAGTACTGTGGATGGGGCAGCATTGTGTTTAGCTGTCCCATAAGGTATATGTTAGATGGCAGTACTGTGGATGGGGCAGCATTGTGTTTAGCTGGCCCATAAGGTATATGTTTGATGGCAGTACTGTGAATGGGGCAGCATTGTGTTTAGCTGTCCCATAAGGTATATGTTTGATGGCAGTACTGTGGATGGGGCAGCATTGTGTTTAGCTGGCCCATAAGGTATATGTTAGATGGCAATACTGTGAATGGGGCAGCATTGTGTTTAGCTGTCCCATAAGGTATATGCTGGATGGCAGTACTGTGGATGGGGCAGCATTGTGTTTAACTGGCCCATAAGGTATATGTTAGATGGCAGTACTGTGGATGGGGCAGCATTGTGTTTAGCTGTCCCATAAGGTATATGTTAGATGGCAGTACTGTGGATGGGGCAGCATTGTGTTTAACTGGCCCATAAGGTATATGTTTGATGGCAGTACTGTGGATGGGGCAGCATTGTGTTTAGCTGTCCCATAAGGTATATGTTTGATGGCAGTACTGTGGATGGGGCAGCATTGTGTTTAGCTGTCCCATAAGGTATATGTTAGATGGCAGTACTGTGGATGGGGCAGCATTGTGTTTAACTGGCCCATAAGGTATATGTTAGATGGCAGTACTGTGGATGGGGCAGCATTGTGTTCAGCTGTTCCATAAGGTATATGTTTAATGGCAGTACTGTGGATGGGGCAGCATTGTGTTCAGCTGTCCCATAAGGTACATGTTTGATGGCAGTACTGTGGATGGGGCAGCATTGTGTTTAGCTGTCCCATAAGGTATATGTTAGATGGCAGTACTGTGGATGGGGCAGCATTGTGTTCAGCTGTTCCATAAGGTATATGTTTAATGGCAGTACTGTGGATGGGGCAGCATTGTGTTCAGCTGTCCCATAAGGTACATGTTTGATGGCAGTACTGTGGATGGGGCAGCATTGTGTTTAGCTGTCCCATAAGGTATATGTTTAATGGCAGTACTGTGGATGGGGCAGCATTGTGTTTAGCTGTCCCATAAGGTATATGTTTAATGGCAGTACTGTGGATGGGGCAGCATTGTGTTTAGCTGTCCCATAAGGTATATGTTTAATGGCAGTACTGTGGATGGGGCAGCATTGTGTTTAGCTGTCCCATAAGGTATATGTTAGATGGCAGTACTGTGAATGGGGCAGCATTGTGTTTAGCTGTCCCATACGGTATATGTTTAATGGCAGTACTGTGGATGGGGCAGCATTGTGTTTAGCTGGCCCATAAGGTATATGTTTGATGGCAGTACTGTGGATGGGGCAGCATTGTGTTTAGCTGTCCCATAAGGTATATGTTAGATGGCAGTACTGTGGATGGGGCAGCATTGTGTTTAGCTGTCCCATAAGGTATACGTTTGATGGCAGTACTGTGGATGGGGCAGCATTGTGTTTAGCTGGCCCATAAGGTATATGTTTAATGGCAGTACTGTGGATGGGGCAGCATTGTGTTTAGCTGGCCCATAAGGTATATGTTTGATGGCAGTACTGTGAATGGGGCAGCATTGTGTTTAGCTGGCCCATAAGGTATATGTTTGATGGCAGTACTGTGAATGGGGCAGCATTGTGTTCAGCTGTCCCATAAGGTATATGTTAGATGGCAGTACTGTGGATGGGGCAGCATTGTGTTTAGCTGTCCCATAAGGTATATGTTTGATGGCAGTACTGTGGATGGGGCAGCATTGTGTTCAGCTGTCCCATACGGTATATGTTAGATGGCAGTACTGTGGATGGGGCAGCATTGTGTTTAGCTGTCCCATAAGGTATATGTTTGATCGCAGTACTGTGGATGGGGCAGCATTGTGTTTAGCTGTCCCATAAGGTATATGTTTGATGGCAGTACTGTGGATGGGGCAGCATTGTGTTCAGCTGTCCCATACGGTATATGTTAGATGGCAGTACTGTGGATGGGGCAGCATTGTGTTTAGCTGTCCCATAAGGTATATGTTTCATGGCAGTACTGTGAATGGGGCAGCATTGTGTTTAGCTGGCCCATAAGGTATATGTTTGATGGCAGTACTGTGGATGGGGCAGCATTGTGTTCAGCTGGCCCATAAGGTATATGTTTAATGGCAGTACTGTGGATGGGGCAGCATTGTGTTTAGCTGGCCCATAAGGTATATGTTTAATGGCAGTACTGTGGATGGGGCAGCATTGTGTTTAGCTGTCCCATAAGGTATATGTTTGATGGCAGTACTGTGGATGGGGCAGCATTGTGTTTAGCTGGCCCATAAGGTATATGTTTGATGGCAGTACTGTGGATGGGGCAGCATTGTGTTTAGCTGTCCCATAAGGTATATGTTTGATGGCAGTACTGTGGATGGGGCAGCATTGTTTTTAGCTGGCCCATAAGGTATATGTTTGATGGCAGTACTGTGGATGGGGCAACATTGTGTTTAGCTGTCCTATAAGGTATATGTTTAATGGCAGTACTGTGGATGGGGCAGCATTGTGTTTATCTGTCCCATAAGGTATATGTTTGATGGCAGTACTGTGGATGGGGCAGCATTGTGTTTAGCTGTCCCATAAGGTATATGTTTAATGGCAGTACTGTGGATGGGGCAGCATTGTGTTTAGCTGGCCCATACGGTATATGTTTGATGGCAGTACTGTGGATGGGGCAGCATTGTGTTTAGCTGTCCTATAAGGTATATGTTTAATGGCAGTACTGTGGATGGGGCAGCATTGTGTTTAGCTGTCCCATAAGGTATATGTTTAATGGCAGTACTGTGAATGGGGCAGCATTGTGTGTAGCTGTCCCATAAGGTATATGTTTGATGGCAGTACTGTGGATGGGGCAGCATTGTGTTTAGCTGGCCCATAAGGTATACGTTAGATGGCAGTACTGTGGATGGGGCAGCATTGTGTGCAGCTGGCCCATAAGGTATATGTTTGATGGCAGTACTGTGAATGGGGCAGCATTGTGTTTAGCTGTCCCATAAGGTGTATGTTTGATGGCAGTACTGTGGATGGGACAGCATTGTGTTTAGCTGTCCCATAAGGTGTATGTTTGATGGCAGTACTGTGGATGGGGCAGCATTGTGTTTAGCTGTCCCATAAGGTATATGTTTGATGGCAGTACTGTGGATGGGGCAGCATTGTGTTCAGCTGTCCCATACGGTATATGTTAGATGGCAGTACTGTGGATGGGGCAGCATTGTGTTTAGCTGTCCCATAAGGTATATGTTTGATCGCAGTACTGTGGATGGGGCAGCATTGTGTTTAGCTGTCCCATAAGGTATATGTTTGATGGCAGTACTGTGGATGGGGCAGCATTGTGTTCAGCTGTCCCATACGGTATATGTTAGATGGCAGTACTGTGGATGGGGCAGCATTGTGTTTAGCTGTCCCATAAGGTATATGTTTCATGGCAGTACTGTGAATGGGGCAGCATTGTGTTTAGCTGGCCCATAAGGTATATGTTTGATGGCAGTACTGTGGATGGGGCAGCATTGTGTTCAGCTGGCCCATAAGGTATATGTTTAATGGCAGTACTGTGGATGGGGCAGCATTGTGTTTAGCTGGCCCATAAGGTATATGTTTAATGGCAGTACTGTGGATGGGGCAGCATTGTGTTTAGCTGTCCCATAAGGTATATGTTTGATGGCAGTACTGTGGATGGGGCAGCATTGTGTTTAGCTGGCCCATAAGGTATATGTTTGATGGCAGTACTGTGGATGGGGCAGCATTGTGTTTAGCTGTCCCATAAGGTATATGTTTGATGGCAGTACTGTGGATGGGGCAGCATTGTTTTTAGCTGGCCCATAAGGTATATGTTTGATGGCAGTACTGTGGATGGGGCAACATTGTGTTTAGCTGTCCTATAAGGTATATGTTTAATGGCAGTACTGTGGATGGGGCAGCATTGTGTTTATCTGTCCCATAAGGTATATGTTTGATGGCAGTACTGTGGATGGGGCAGCATTGTGTTTAGCTGTCCCATAAGGTATATGTTTAATGGCAGTACTGTGGATGGGGCAGCATTGTGTTTAGCTGGCCCATACGGTATATGTTTGATGGCAGTACTGTGGATGGGGCAGCATTGTGTTTAGCTGTCCTATAAGGTATATGTTTAATGGCAGTACTGTGGATGGGGCAGCATTGTGTTTAGCTGTCCCATAAGGTATATGTTTAATGGCAGTACTGTGAATGGGGCAGCATTGTGTTTAGCTATCCCATAAGGTATATGTTTGATGGCAGTACTGTGGATGGGGCAGCATTGTGTTTAGCTGTCCCATAAGGTATATGTTAGATGGCAGTACTGTGGATGGGGCAGCATTGTGTTTAGCTGGCCCATAAGGTATATGTTTGATGGCAGTACTGTGAATGGGGCAGCATTGTGTTTAGCTGTCCCATAAGGTATATGTTTGATGGCAGTACTGTGGATGGGGCAGCATTGTGTTTAGCTGGCCCATAAGGTATATGTTAGATGGCAATACTGTGAATGGGGCAGCATTGTGTTTAGCTGTCCCATAAGGTATATGCTGGATGGCAGTACTGTGGATGGGGCAGCATTGTGTTTAACTGGCCCATAAGGTATATGTTAGATGGCAGTACTGTGGATGGGGCAGCATTGTGTTTAGCTGTCCCATAAGGTATATGTTAGATGGCAGTACTGTGGATGGGGCAGCATTGTGTTTAACTGGCCCATAAGGTATATGTTTGATGGCAGTACTGTGGATGGGGCAGCATTGTGTTTAGCTGTCCCATAAGGTATATGTTTGATGGCAGTACTGTGGATGGGGCAGCATTGTGTTTAGCTGTCCCATAAGGTATATGTTAGATGGCAGTACTGTGGATGGGGCAGCATTGTGTTTAACTGGCCCATAAGGTATATGTTAGATGGCAGTACTGTGGATGGGGCAGCATTGTGTTCAGCTGTTCCATAAGGTATATGTTTAATGGCAGTACTGTGGATGGGGCAGCATTGTGTTCAGCTGTCCCATAAGGTACATGTTTGATGGCAGTACTGTGGATGGGGCAGCATTGTGTTTAGCTGTCCCATAAGGTATATGTTAGATGGCAGTACTGTGGATGGGGCAGCATTGTGTTTAGCTGTCCCATAAGGTATATGTTTAATGGCAGTACTGTGGATGGGGCAGCATTGTGTTTAGCTGTCCCATAAGGTATATGTTTAATGGCAGTACTGTGGATGGGGCAGCATTGTGTTTAGCTGGCCCATAAGGTATATGTTTGATGGCAGTACTGTGGATGGGGCAGCATTGTGTTTAGCTGTCCCATAAGGTATATGTTTGATGGCAGTACTGTGGATGGGGCAGCATTGTGTTTAGCTGTCCCATAAGGTATATGTTTGATGGCAGTACTGTGGATGGGGCAGCATTGTGTTCAGCTGTCCCATACGGTATATGTTTGATGGCAGTACTGTGGATGGGGCAGCATTGTGTTTAGCTGTCCCATAAGGTATATGTTTGATGGCAGTACTGTGGATGGGGCAGCATTGTGTTTAGCTGTCCCATAAGGTATATGTTAGATGGCAGTACTGTGGATGGGGCAGCATTGTGTTTAGCTGGCCCATAAGGTATATGTTTGATGGCAGTACTGTGAATGGGGCAGCATTGTGTTTAGCTGTCCCATAAGGTATATGTTTGATGGCAGTACTGTGGATGGGGCAGCATTGTGTTTAGCTGGCCCATAAGGTATATGTTTGATGGCAGTACTGTGGATGGGGCAGCATTGTGTTTAGCTGTCCCATAAGGTATATGTTTAATGGCAGTACTGTGGATGGGGCAGCATTGTGTTCAGCTGTCCCATACGGTATATGTTAGATGGCAGTACTGTGGATGGGGCAGCATTGTGTTTAGCTGTCCCATAAGGTATATGTTTGATCGCAGTACTGTGGATGGGGCAGCATTGTGTTTAGCTGTCCCATAAGGTATATGTTTGATGGCAGTACTGTGGATGGGGCAGCATTGTGTTCAGCTGTCCCATACGGTATATGTTAGATGGCAGTACTGTGGATGGGGCAGCATTGTGTTTAGCTGTCCCATAAGGTATATGTTTCATGGCAGTACTGTGAATGGGGCAGCATTGTGTTTAGCTGGCCCATAAGGTATATGTTTGATGGCAGTACTGTGGATGGGGCAGCATTGTGTTCAGCTGGCCCATAAGGTATATGTTTAATGGCAGTACTGTGGATGGGGCAGCATTGTGTTCAGCTGTCCCATAAGGTACATGTTTGATGGCAGTACTGTGGATGGGGCAGCATTGTGTTTAGCTGTCCCATAAGGTATATGTTAGATGGCAGTACTGTGGATGGGGCAGCATTGTGTTTAGCTGTCCCATAAGGTATATGTTTGATGGCAGTACTGTGGATGGGGCAGCATTGTGTTTAGCTGTCCCATAAGGTATATGTTTGATGGCAGTACTGTGGATGGGGCAGCATTGTGTTTAGCTGGCCCATAAGGTATATGTTAGATGGCAGTACTGTGGATGGGGCAGCATTGTGTTTAGCTGGCCCATAAGGTATATGTTTAATGGCAGTACTGTGGATGGGGCAGCATTGTGTTTAGCTGTCCCATAAGGTATATGTTTGATGGCAGTACTGTGGATGGGGCAGCATTGTGTTTAGCTGTCCCATAAGGTATATGTTAGATGGCAGTACTGTGGATGGGGCAGCATTGTGTTCAGCTGTCCCATAAGGTATATGTTTAATGGCAGTACTGTGGATGGGGCAGCATTGTTTTTAGCTGGCCCATAATGTATATGTTTGATGGCAGTACTGTGGATGGGGCAGCATTGTGTTCAGCTGGCCCATAAGGTATATGTTTAATGGCAGTACTGTGGATGGGGCAGCATTGTGTTTAGCTGGCCCATAAGGTATATGTTTAATGGCAGTACTGTGGATGGGGCAGCATTGTGTTTAGCTGTCCCATAAGGTATATGTTTGATGGCAGTACTGTGGATGGGGCAGCATTGTGTTTAGCTGGCCCATAAGGTATATGTTTGATGGCAGTACTGTGAATGGGGCAGCATTGTGTTTAGCTGGCCCATAAGGTATATGTTTGATGGCAGTACTGTGGATGGGGCAGCATTGTGTTTAGCTGTCCCATAAGGTATATGTTTGATGGCAGTACTGTGGATGGGGCAGCATTGTTTTTAGCTGGCCCATAAGGTATATGTTTGATGGCAGTACTGTGGATGGGGCAGCATTGTGTTTAGCTGTCCTATAAGGTATATGTTTAATGGCAGTACTGTGGATGGGGCAGCATTGTGTTTATCTGTCCCATAAGGTATATGTTTGATGGCAGTACTGTGGATGGGGAGCATTGTGTTTAGCTGTCCCATAAGGTATATGTTTAATGGCAGTACTGTGGATGGGGCAGCATTGTGTTTAGCTGGCCCATAAGGTATATGTTTGATGGCAGTACTTTGGATGGGGCAGCATTGTGTTTAGCTGTCCTATAAGGTATATGTTTAATGGCAGTACTGTGGATGGGGCAGCATTGTGTTTAGCTGTCCCATAAGGTATATGTTTAATGGCAGTACTGTGAATGGGGCAGCATTGTGTTTAGCTGGCCCATAAGGTATATGTTTAATGGCAGTACTGTGGATGGGGCACTACTGTGTTTAGCTGTCCCATAAGGTGTATGTTTGATGGCAGTACTGTGGATGGGACAGCATTGTGTTTAGCTGGCCCATAAGGTATATGTTTAATGACAGTACTGTGGATGGGGCAGCATTGTGTTTAGCTGGCCCATAAGGTATATGTTTAATGGCAGTACTGTGAATGGGGCAGCATTGTGTTTAGCTGTCCTATAAGGTATATGTTAGATGGCAGTACTGTGGATGGGGCAGCATTGTGTTTAGCTGGCCCATAAGGTATATGTTTGATGGCAGTACTGTGGATGGGGCAGCATTGTGTTTAGCTGGCCCATAAGGTATATGTTTGATGGCAGTACTGTGGATGGGGCAGCATTGTGTTTAGCTGGCCCATAAGGTATATGTTTGATGGTAGTACTGTGGATGGGGCAGCATTGTGTTCAGCTGTCCCATACAGTATATGTTTGATGGCAGTACTATGGATGGGGCAGCATTGTGTTTAGCTATCCCATAAGGTATATGTTTGATGGCAGTACTGTGGATGGGGCAGCATTGTGTTTAGCTGGCCCATAAGGTATATGTTTGATGGCAGTACTGTGGATGGGGCAGCATTGTGTTTAGCTGTCCCATAAGGTATATGTTTAATGGCAGTACTGTGGATGGGGCAGCATTGTGTTTAGCTGTCCCATAAGGTATATGTTTAATGGCAGTACTGTGGATGGGGCAGCATTGTGTTCAGCTGTCCCATAAGGTATATGTTTGATGGCAGTACTGTGGATGGGGCAGCATTGTGTTTAGCTGTCCCATAAGGTATATGTTTGATGGCAGTACTGTGAATGGGGCAGCATTGTGTTCAGCTGTCCCATACGGTATATGTTTGATGGCAGTACTGTGAATGGGGCAGCATTGTGTTTAGCTGGCCCATAAGGTATATGTTTGATGGCAGTACTGTGGATGGGGCAGCATTGTGTTTAGCTGTCCCATAAGGTATATGTTTGATGGCAGTACTGTGGATGGGGCAGCATTGTGTTTAGCTGTCCCATAAGGTATATGTTTGATGGCAGTACTGTGGATGGGGCAGCATTGTGTTTAGCTGTCCCATAAGGTATATGTTTGATGGCAGTACTGTGGATGGGGCAGCATTGTGTTTAGCTGGCCCATAAGGTATATGTTTGATGGCAGTACTGTGGATGGGGCAGCATTGTGTTTAGCTGTCCCATAAGGTATATGTTTGATGGCAGTACTGTGGATGGGGCAGCATTGTGTTTAGCTGTCCCATAAGGTATATGTTTGATGGCAGTACTGTGGATGGGGCAGCATTGTGTTTAGCTGTCCCATAAGGTATATGTTTGATGGCAGTACTGTGGATGGGGCAGCATTGTGTTTAGCTGTCCCATAAGGTATATGTTAGATGGCAGTACTGTGGATGGGGCAGCATTGTGTTTAGCTGTCCCATAAGGTATATGTTTGATGGCAGTACTGTGGATGGGGCAGCATTGTGTTTAGCTGTCCCATAAGGTGTATGTTTGATGGCAGTACTGTGGATGGGGCAGCATTGTGTTTAGCTGTCCCATAAGGTATATGTTTGATGGCAGTACTGTGGATGGGGCAGCATTGTGTTTAGCTGTCCCATAAGGTATATGTTTGATGGCAGTACTGTGGATGGGGCAGCATTGTGTTTAGCTGGCCCATAAGGTATATGTTTGATGGCAGTACTGTGAATGGGGCAGCATTGTGTTTAGCTGTCCCATAAGGTATATGTTAGATGGCAGTACTGTGAATGGGGCAGCATTGTGTTTAGCTGTCCCATAAGGTATATGTTTAATGGCAGTACTGTGGATGGGGCAGCATTGTGTTTAGCTGGCCCATAAGGTATATGTTTGATGGCAGTACTGTGGATGGGGCAGCATTGTGTTTAACTGGCCCATAAGCTATATGTTTGATTGCAGTACTGTTGTTTTTGTTCAGGAATCACTTTGTAAATAAACACCCTGAAGCAGAGAAGAACATTTGCGGCTCCGCCATCTTTTTATTTTGATAGAGGTTAGGTGTTCCAGTACAGCCTTCTGGCCTACTCTACGTGATAGAGGTTAGGTGTTCCAGTATAGCCTTCTGGCCTACTCTACGTGATAGAGGTTAGGTGTTCCAGTATAGTCTTCTGGCCTACTCTACGTGATAGAGGTCAGGTGTTCCAGTATAGTCTTCTGGCCTACTCTACGTGATAGAGGTTAGGTGTTCCAGTATAGTCTTCTGGCCTACTCTACGTGATAGAGGTTAGGTGTTCCAGTATAGTCTTCTGGCCTACTCTACGTGATAGAGGTTAGGTGTTCCAGTATAGTCTTCTGGCCTACTCTACGTGATAGACGTTAGGTGTTCCAGTATACCCTTCTGGCCTACTCTACGTGATAGAGTTTAGGTGTTCCAGTATAGCCTTCTGGCCTACTCTACGTGATAGACGTTAGGTGTTCCAGTATACCCTTCTGGCCTACTCTACGTGATAGAGGTTAGGTTTTCCAGTACAGCCTTCTGGCCTACTCTACGTGATAGAGGTTAGGTGTTCCAGTATAGCCTTCTGGCCTACTCTACGTGACAAATGGCAAGATGCAGTAGATGGTATAGAGTACAGTATATACACATGAGAAGAGTAATGTAGGGTTTGTAAACATTATATAAAGTGGCTTTGTTTAAAGTGGCTGGTGATACATTTATTACATACATTTTTCCATTACTAAAGTGGCTGGAGTTGAGTCAGTATGTTGGTAGCAGTCACTCAATGTTATTGGTGGCTGTTAAACAGTCTGATGGCCTTGAGATAGAAGCTGTTTTTCAGTCTCTCGGTCCCAGCTTTGATGCACCTGTACTGACCTCGCCTTCTGGATGATAGCGGGGTGAACAGGCAGTGGCTCGGGTGGTTGTTGACATTGATGATCTTTATGGCCTTCCTGTGACATCGGGTGGTGTAGGTGTCCTGGAGGGCAGGTAGTTTGCCCCCGGTGATGCGTTGTGCAGACCTCACTACCCTCTGGAGAGCCTTACGGTTATGGGCGGAGCAGTTGCTGTACCAGGTGGTGATACAGCCCAAGAGGATGCTCTTGATTGTGCATCTGTAGAAGTTTGAGTGCTTTTGGTGACAAGCCGTATTTCTTCAGCCTCCTGAGGTTGAAAAGGCACTGTTGTGCCTTCTTCGCCATGCTGTCTGAGTGGGTGGACCATTTCAGTTTGTCTGTGATGTGTACGGAGAGGAACTTAAAACTTTCCACCTCCTCCACTACTGTTCCATCGATGTGGATAGGATCTTTGATGCACCTGTAGGGGTGTTCCCTCTGCTGTTTCCTGAAGTCCACAATCACCTCCTTTGTTTTGTTGACATTGAGTGTGAGGTTATTTTCCTGACACCACACTCTGAGGGCCCTCACCTCCTCCCTGTAGGCCGTCTCGTCGTTGTTGGTAATCAAGCCTACCACTGTAGTGTCGTCCGCAAACTTGATGATTGAGTTGGAGGCGTGCATGTCTACGCAGTCGTGGGTGAACAGGGAGTACAGGAGAGGGCAAGAAGCCCAAACAGATATGATATTACACTAAAACTTAACTAAAACTTAATAAATCAAATCTTGCTTACATTTGTATACAATCATACAGTATACAGTCTGTCTATTATGCAATGGGAATACTTGAGAACAGATTTATTACATTAAAGTCAATTGCAGCTGAATTACTGATATTTTTTACGGTCTTATGTTTTTTTTGAAACTTCTAATAATAATAAATAAATAATAATAATAATAAATTAATAATACATAAATAAATAATAATAATAATAATAATAAATAAATAATAAACAATAATAATAATAATAAATAAATACATACTAATAATAAATAAATAATAATAATAAATACATCATAATAAATAAATATTAATAATAATAATAAATACAAATAGTATTTGGCTCAGAACGAGGGCCAGATAAACGGGAGATAAAACCACCAACGGTCAAAACTTGTCGTGCCTCCGGTTGGCGAACCCTGATTTAATATCTTTATGTTACAGTTTAGACGAGATCCATTTAATATTTGTATTTCTTTCATTTTATTTAACCTTGATTTTACAATTCTCATTTATAATGACGATCTACCAATGACGATCTAAACAAATAAAATATAAATATAGGACAAAACACGCATCATGTCAAGAGAGACAACACAACGCTACATAAAGAGAGACCTAATACAACCACATAGAAAGGCAGCAACACATGACAACAACATGGTAGCAACACAACATGGTAGCAACACAACATGGTAGCAACACAACATGGTAGCAACACAACATGGTGGCAACACAACATGGTGGCAACACAACATGGTAGCAACACAACATGGTAGCAACACAACATGGTAGCAACACAACATGGTAGCAACACAACATGGTGGCAACACAACATGGTAGCAACATTATTGGGCACAAACAACACAAGGTCAAGAAGTTAAAGACAACGATACAACACGCAAAGCAGCCACAACTGTCAGTAAGAGTGTCCGTGATTCTTTGAATGAAGAGATTGAGGTAAAACTGTCCCGTTTGAGTGTTTGTTGCAGCTCGTTCCAGTTGCTTGCTGCAGCGAACTGAAAAGAGGAGTGACACAGGGATTTGTGTGCTTCGGGGACCTTTAACAGAATGTGACTGGCAGAACGGGTGTTGTATGTGGAGGATGAGGGCTCCAGTAGATATCTCAGATAGAGGGGAGTGAGGCCTAAGAGGGTTTTATAAATGAGCATCAACCACTGGGTCTTGCGACAGGTACACAGAGATGACCAGTTTACAGAGGAGTACAGAGTGCAGTGATGTCTCCTATAAGGAGCATTTGTGGCAAATCTGATGACCGAATGGTAAAGAGCATCTAGCCGCTCGAGAGCACCCTTACCTGTCGATCTATAAATTACGTCTCCGTAATCTAGCCTGGGTAGGATGGTCATCTGAGTCAGGGTTAGTTTGGCAGCTGGGGTGAAAGAGGAGCGATTACGATAGAGGAAACCAAGTCTAGATTTAACTTTAGCCTGCAGATTTGATATGTACTGAGAGAAGGACAGTGTCCCGTCTAGCCATATTCCCAAGTACTTGTATGAGGTGACTACCTCAGGCTCTGAACCCTCAGAGGTAGTAATCACACCTGTGGGGAGAGGGGCATTCTCCTTACCAAACCACATGACCTTTGTTTTGGAGGTGTTCAGAACAAGGTTAAGGGCAGAGAAAGCTTGTTGGACACTAAGAAAGTTTTGTTGTAGAGCATTTGACACAAATTCCGGGGAGGGGCAGGCTGATTATAAGACTGTATCAACTGCATATAAATGGATGAGAGAGCTTCCTACTGCATGAGCTATGTTGTGGATGTAAATTGAGAAGAGCGTGGGGCCTAGGGCCTAGGATTGAGACTTGTGACACTCCCTTGGTGCCATGCAGTGGCTGAGACAGCAGATTTTCTGACTTTATATACACTGCACTCTTTGAGAGAGAGGTAGTTAGCAAACCAGGCCAAAGCCCCCTCAGAGACACCAATACTCCTTAGGCGGCCCACAAGAATGGTCTACCGTATCAAAAGCTTTGGCCAAGTCAATAAAAATAGCAGCACGACATTGCTTAGAATGAAGGGAAATGGTGACATCATTCAGGACTTTTTAAGGTTGCAGTGACACATCCATAATCTGAGCGGAAACCAGATTGCAGACCAGTGAGAATACTATAGACATCAAGAAACCAGATTAAATACCAGAGAGAATACTACAGACGTCAAGAAACCAGATTAAATACCAGAGAGAATACTACAGACATCAAGAAACCAGATTAAATACCAGAGAGAATACTACAGACATCAAGAAACCAGATTAAATACCAGAGAGAATACTACAGACATCAAGAAACCAGATTAAATACCAGAGAGAATACTACAGACATCAAGAAACCAGATTAAATACCAGAGAGAATACTACAGACATCAAGAAACCAGATTAAATACCAGAGAGAATACTACAGACATCAAGAAACCAGATTAAATACCAGAGAGAATACTACAGACATCAAGAAACCAGATTAAATACCAGAGAGAATACTACAGACATCAAGAAACCAGATTAAATACCAGAGAGAATACTACAGACATCAAGAAACCAGATTAAATACCAGAGAGAATACTACAGACACCAAGAAACCAGATTAAATACCAGAGAGAATACTACAGACATCAAGAAACCAGTCAGTTGATTATTGATAAGTTTTCTCAACACTTTTGATAAACAGGGTAAATAGATAAATAGAAATAGGCCTATAACAGTTCTGATCCTCCCCTCTAAATAAAGGATGAGCTTCCAAGCAATGGGAACCTCCCCAGAGAGAAGAGACAGGTTAAAAAGGTCAGATATAGGCCTGACTGTAATAGGAGCAGCAATCTTAAAGAAGAAAGGGTGGAAACCAGATGTGTTTTGGGGGTGAAGTTTAAGGAGCTCCTTTAGCACCTCGGACTCAGTGACCGTCTGCAGGGAGAAACTTTGTAGCAGCGCAGGGGGAAAAGAGGGAGAAGCATCGGGGATAGTCACATTAGAAGGGGTGGGAGATGAGGAAATGTTGGATGGGCAAGGAGGCATGACTGAGTCAAATAGGAATCCTGACTTAACGAAGTGGTGATTAAAGAGCTCAGCCATGTGCTTCTTCTCAGTAACAACCACATCATTCACTTTAATAAGGGACATGGTCAGCTGTGAGCAGGAGAGTTTACTCTCCAGGTCTTTAAATCATTTTCCAGAACTTCTTGGGGTTAGACTCAAAGAGGGAGAACTGCTCTTTAAAGTAACTAACTTTCATATCCGGATAGCCTGAGTGCACTTATTTCTGAACGAGAGCCAGTCAGCCTGAGTTATTTCTGAACGAGAGCCAGTCAGCATGAGTATGCGGGTGCCGAGCCTTTCGCCAAATGCAGTTCTTGAGGAGGAGTAACTCCGCCAGATCACGGTCGATCCAGGGAGTGTTTGTTAACAATACCACTGAAAATATGAAAAAAGAAGTGAAACTCTAAAATGAGAGGATAATACAAACTACTAACCTGACTATCGTGATGGCTATCATTACCCCTAACCCGACTATCATGCTGGCTATCATTACCCCTAACCTGACTATCATGCTGGCTATCATTACCCCTAACCTGACTATCATGCTGGCTATCATTACCCCTAACCTGACTATCATGCTGGCTATCATTACCCCTAACCTGACTATCATGCTGGCTATCATTACCCCCGACTATCATGCTGGCTATCATTACCCCGACTATCATGCTGGCTATCATTACCTCTAACCCGACTATCATGCTGGCTATCATTACCCCTAACCCGACTATCATGCTGGCTATCATTACCCCTAACCTGACTATCATGCTGGCTATCATTACCCCTAACCCGACTATCATGCTGGCTATCATTACCCCCGACTATCATGCTGGCTATCATTACCCCTAACCTGACTATCATGCTGGCTATCATTACCCCTAACCTGACTATCATCAAGTCGCTTTGGATAAAAGCGTCTGCTAAATGGCATATATTATTATTATTATTATTACCCCTAACCTGACTATCATGCTGGCTATCATTACCCCCGACTATCATGCTGGCTATCATTACCCCTAACCCGACTATCATGCTGGCTATCATTACCCCTAACCTGACTATCATGCTGGCTATCATTACCCCCGACTATCATGCTGGCTATCATTACCCCCGACTATCATGCTGGCTATCATTACCCCCGACTATCATGCTGGCTATCATTACCCCTAACCCGACTATCATGCTGGCTATCATTACCCCTAACCCGACTATCATGCTGGCTATCATTACCCCTAACCCGACTATCATGCTGGCTATCATTACCCCCGACTATCATGCTGGCTATCATTACCCCTAACCTGACTATTATGCTGGCTATCATTACCCCCGACTATCATGCTGGCTATCACTACCCCCGACTATAATGCTGGCTATCATTACCCCCGACTATCATGCTGGCTATCATTACCCCTAACCCGACTATCATGCTGGCTATCATTACCCCTAACCTGACTATCATGCTGGCTATCATTACCCCCGACTATCATGCTGGCTATCATTACCCCCGACTATCATGCTGGCTATCATTACCCCTAACCCGACTATCATGCTGGCTATCATTACCCCTAACCCGACTATCATGCTGGCTATCATTACCCCTAACCTGACTATCATGCTGGCTATCATTACCCCCGACTATCATGCTGGCTATCATTACCCCTAACCTGACTATCATGCTGGCTATCATTACCCCGACTATCATGCTGGCTATCATTACCCCTAACCCGACTATCATGCTGGCTATCATTACCCCTAACCTGACTATCATGCTGGCTATCATTACCCCGACTATCATGCTGGCTATCATTACCCCTAACCCGACTATCATGCTGGCTATCATTACCCCTAACCTGACTATCATGCTGGCTATCATTACCCCTAACCCGACTATCATGCTGGCTATCATTACCCCGACTATCATGCTGGCTATCATTACCCCTAACCTGACTATCATGCTGGCTATCATTACCCCTAACCCGACTATCATGCTGGCTATCATTACCCCCGACTATCATGCTGGCTATCATTACCCCTAACCCGACTATCATGATGGCTATCATTACCCCTAACCTGACTATCATGCTGGCTATCATTACCCCTAACATGACTATCATGCTGGCTATCATTACCCCTAACCTGACTATCATGCTGGCTATCATTACCCCTAACCTGACTATCATGCTGGCTATCATTACCCCTAACCCAACTATCATGCTGGCTATCATTACCCCTAACCCGACTATCATGCTGGCTATCATTACCCCGACTATCATGCTGGCTATCATTACCCCTAACCTGACTATCATGCTGGCTATCATTACCCCTAACCCGACTATCATGCTGGCTATCATTACCCCCGACTATCATGCTGGCTATCATTACCCCTAACCCGACTATCATGATGGCTATCATTACCCCTAACCTGACTATCATGCTGGCTATCATTACCCCTAACCTGACTATCATGCTGGCTATCATTACCCCTAACCCGACTATCATGCTGGCTATCATTACCCCTGACTATCATGCTGGCTATCATTACCCCTAACCTGACTATCATGCTGGCTATCATTACCCCTAACCCGACTATCATGCTGGCTATAATTACCCCCGACTATCATGCAGGCTATCATTACCCCTAACCCGACTATCATGCTGGCTATCATTACCCCTAACCTGACTATCATGCTGGCTATCATTACCCCTAACCTGACTATCATGCTGGCTATCATTACCCCTAACCTGACTATCATGCTGGCTATCATTACCCCTAACCTGACTATCATGCTGGCTATCATTACCCCTAACCTGACTATCATGCTGGCTATCATTACCCCTAACCTGACTATCATGCTGGCTATCATTACCCCTAACCTGACTATCGTGCTGGCTATCATTACCCCTAACCCGACTATCGTGCTGGCTATCATTACCCCTAACCCGACTATCGTGCTGGCTATCATTACACCTAACCCGACTATCGTGCTGGCTATCATTACCCCTAACCCGACTATCGTGCTGGCTATCATTACCCCTAACCCGACTATCGTGCTGGCTATCATTACCCCTAACCCGACTATCGTGCTGGCTATCATTACCCCTAACCCGACTATCGTGCTGGCTATCATTACCCCTAACCCGACTATCGTGCTGGCTATCTTTACCCCTAACCAGACTATCGTGCTGGCTATCATTACCCCTAACCAGACTATCGTGCTGGCTATCATCACCCCTAACCCGACTATCATGCTGGCTATCATTACCCCTAACCCGACTATCATGCTGGCTATCATTAACCCTAACCTGACTATCATGCTGGCTATCATTAACCCTAACCTGACTATCATGCTGGCTATCATTAACCCTAACCTGACTATCATGCTGGCTATCATTAACCCTAACCTGACTATCATGCTGGCTATCATTAACCCTAACCTGACTATCATGCTGGCTATCATTAACCCTAACCTGACTATCATGCTGGCTATCATTAACCCTAACCTGACTATCAGGCTGGCTATCATTAACCCTAACTATCATGCTGGCTATCATTAACCCTGACTATCATGCTGGCTATCATTACCCTGACTATCATGCTGGCTATCATTACCCCTAACCCGACTATCATGCTGGCTATCATTACCCCTAACCCGACTATCATGCTGGCTATCATTACCCCTAACCCGACTATCATGCTGGCTATCATTACCCCTAACCCGACTATCATGCTGGCTATCATTACCCTAACCCGACTATCATGCTGGCTATCATTACCCCTAACCCGACTATCATGCTGGCTATCATTACCCCTAACCCGACTATCATGCTGGCTATCATTACCCCTAACCCGACTATCATGCTGGCTATCATTACCCCTAACCCGACTATCATGCTGGCTATCATTACCCCTAACCCGACTATCATGCTGGCTATCATTACCCCTAACCCGACTATCATGCTGGCTATCATTACCCCTAACCCGACTATCATGCTGGCTATCTTTACCCCTAACCCGACTATCATGCTAGCTATCTTTACCCCTAACCCGACTATCATGCTGGCTATCATTACCCCTAACCCGACTATCATGCTGGCTATCATTAAACCTAACCCGACTATCATGCTGGCTATCTTTACCCCCGACAATCATGCTGGCTATCATTACCCCTAACCCGACTATCATGCTGGCTATCTTTACCCCTGACTATCATGCTGGCTATCATTACCCCTAACCCAACTATCATGCTGGATATCTTTACCCCCGACAATCATGCTGGCTATCATTACCCCTAATCCGAATATCATTTTCTAATATCATTACCCCTAGCTCGACTATCATGCTGGCTATCATTACCCCTAACTCTACTATCATGCTGGCTATCATTACCCTAACCCTACTATCATGCTGGCTATCATTAACCCTAACCCGACTATCATGCTGGCTATCATTACACATAACCCGACTATCATGCTGGCTATCATTACCCCTAACCCGACTATCATGATGGCTATCATTACACCTAACCCGACTATCATGCTGGCTATCATTACCCCCGACTATCATGCTGGCTATCATTACCCCTAACCTGACTATCATGCTGGCTATCATTAACCCTAACCTGACTATCATGCTGGCTATCATTAACCCTAACCTGACTATCATGCTGGCTATCATTAACCCTAACCTGACTATCATGCTGGCTATCATTAACCCTAACCTGACTATCATGCTGGCTATCATTAACCCTAACCTGACTATCATGCTGGCGATCATTACCCCTGACTATCATGCTGGCTATCATTAACCCTAACCTGACTATCATGCTGGCTATCATTAACCCTAACGCTACTATCATGATGGCTATCATTACCCCTAACCCTACTATCATGCTGGCTATCATTACCCCTAACCCTACTATCATGCTGGCTATCATTACCCCTAACCCGACTATCATGCTGGCTATCATTACCCCTAACCTGACTATCATGCTGGCTATCATTACCCCTAACCCGACTATCATGCTGGCTATCATTACCCCTAACCCGACTATCATGCTGGCTATCATTACCCCTAACCCGACTATCATGCTGGTTATCTTTACCCCTGACTATCATGCTGGCTATCATTACCCCTAACCCAACTATCATGCTGGATATCTTTACCCCCGACAATCATGCTGGCTATCATTACCCCTAATCCGAATATCATTTTCTAATATCATTACCCCTAGCTCGACTATCATGCTGGCTATCATTACCCCTAACCCTACTATCATGCTGGCTATCATTACCCCTAACCCTACTATCATGCTGGCTATCATTAACCCTAACCCGACTATCATGCTGGCTATCATTACACCTAACCCGACTATCATGCTGGCTATCATTACCCCTAACCCGACTATCATGATGGCTATCATTACACCTAACCCGACTATCATGCTGGCTATCATTACCCCTGACTATCATGCTGGCTATCATTAACCCTGACTATCATGCTGGCTATCATTAACCCTGACTATCATGCTGGCTATCATTAACCCTAACCTGACTATCATGCTGGCTATCATTAACCCTAACCTGACTATCATGCTGGCTATCATTAACCCTAACCTGACTATCATGCTGGCGATCATTACCCCTGACTATCATGGTGGCTATCATTACCCCTAACCCTACTATCATGCTGGCTATCATTACCCCTAACCCTACTATCATGCTGGCTATCATTACCCCTAACCCGACTATCATGCTGGCTATCATTACCCCCGACTATCATGCTGGCTATCATTACCCCTAACCCGACTATCATGATGGCTATCATTACCCCTAACCTGACTATCATGCTGGCTATCATTACCCCTAACCTGACTATCATGCTGGCTATCATTACCCCTAACCTGACTATCATGCTGGCTATCATTACCCCTAACCTGACTATCATGCTGGCTATCATTACCCCTAACCCAACTATCATGCTGGCTATCATTACCCCTAACCCGACTATCATGCTGGCTATCATTACCCCCGACTATCATGCTGGCTATCATTACCCCTAACCTGACTATCATGCTGGCTATCATTACCCCTAACCCGACTATCATGCTGGCTATCATTACCCCGACTATCATGCTGGCTATCATTACCCCTAACCCGACTATCATGATGGCTATCATTACCCCCTAACCTGACTATCATGCTGGCTATCATTACCCCTAACCTGACTATCATGCTGGCTATCATTACCCCTAACCCGACTATCATGCTGGCTATCATTACCCCTGACTATCATGCTGGCTATCATTACCCTAACCTGACTATCATGCTGGCTATCATTACCCCTAACCCGACTATCATGCTGGCTATAATTACCCCCGACTATCATGCAGGCTATCATTACCCCTAACCCGACTATCATGCTGGCTATCATTACCCCTAACCTGACTATCATGCTGGCTATCATTACCCCTAACCTGACTATCATGCTGGCTATCATTACCCCTAACCTGACTATCATGCTGGCTATCATTACCCCTAACCTGACTATCATGCTGGCTATCATTACCCCTAACCTGACTATCATGCTGGCTATCATTACCCCTAACCTGACTATCATGCTGGCTATCATTACCCCTAACCCGACTATCGTGCTGGCTATCATTACCCCTAACCCGACTATCGTGCTGGCTATCATTACCCCTAACCCGACTATCGTGCTGGCTATCATTACACCTAACCCGACTATCGTGCTGGCTATCATTACCCCTAACCCGACTATCGTGCTGGCTATCATTACCCCTAACCCGACTATCGTGCTGGCTATCATTACCCCTAACCCGACTATCGTGCTGGCTATCATTACCCCTAACCCGACTATCGTGCTGGCTATCATTACCCCTAACCCGACTATCGTGCTGGCTATCTTTACCCCTAACCAGACTATCGTGCTGGCTATCATTACCCCTAACCAGACTATCGTGCTGGCTATCATTACCCCTAACCCGACTATCATGCTGGCTATCATTACCCCTAACCCGACTATCATGCTGGCTATCATTAACCCTAACCTGACTATCATGCTGGCTATCATTAACCCTAACCTGACTATCATGCTGGCTATCATTAACCCTAACCTGACTATCATGCTGGCTATCATTAACCCTAACCTGACTATCATGCTGGCTATCATTAACCCTAACCTGACTATCATGCTGGCTATCATTAACCCTAACCTGACTATCATGCTGGCTATCATTAACCCTAACCTGACTATCATGCTGGCTATCATTAACCCTAACTATCATGCTGGCTATCATTAACCCTGACTATCATGCTGGCTATCATTACCCCTGACTATCATGCTGGCTATCATTACCCCTAACCCGACTATCATGCTGGCTATCATTACCCCTAACCCGACTATCATGCTGGCTATCATTACCCCTAACCCGACTATCATGCTGGCTATCATTACCCCTAACCCGACTATCATGCTGGCTATCATTACCCCTAACCCGACTATCATGCTGGCTATCATTACCCCTAACCCGACTATCATGCTGGCTATCATTACCCCTAACCCGACTATCATGCTGGCTATCATTACCCCTAACCCGACTATCATGCTGGCTATCATTACCCCTAACCCGACTATCATGCTGGCTATCATTACCCCTAACCCGACTATCATGCTGGCTATCATTACCCCTAACCCGACTATCATGCTGGCTATCATTACCCCTAACCCGACTATCATGCTGGCTATCTTTACCCCTAACCCGACTATCATGCTAGCTATCTTTACCCCTAACCCGACTATCATGCTGGCTATCATTACCCCTAACCCGACTATCATGCTGGCTATCATTAAACCTAACCCGACTATCATGCTGGCTATCTTTACCCCCGACAATCATGCTGGCTATCATTACCCCTAACCCGACTATCATGCTGGCTATCTTTACCCCTGACTATCATGCTGGCTATCATTACCCCTAACCCAACTATCATGCTGGATATCTTTACCCCCGACAATCATGCTGGCTATCATTACCCCTAATCCGAATATCATTTTCTAATATCATTACCCCTAGCTCGACTATCATGCTGGCTATCATTACCCCTAACTCTACTATCATGCTGGCTATCATTACCCTAACCCTACTATCATGCTGGCTATCATTAACCCTAACCCGACTATCATGCTGGCTATCATTACCCCCGACTATCATGCTGGCTATCATTACCCCTAACCCGACTATCATGATGGCTATCATTACCCCTAACCTGACTATCATGCTGGCTATCATTACCCCTAACCTGACTATCATGCTGGCTATCATTACCCCTAACCCGACTATCATGCTGGCTATCATTACCCCTGACTATCATGCTGGCTATCATTACCCCTAACCTGACTATCATGCTGGCTATCATTACCCCTAACCCGACTATCATGCTGGCTATAATTACCCCCGACTATCATGCAGGCTATCATTACCCCTAACCCGACTATCATGCTGGCTATCATTACCCCTAACCTGACTATCATGCTGGCTATCATTACCCCTAACCTGACTATCATGCTGGCTATCATTACCCCTAACCTGACTATCATGCTGGCTATCATTACCCCTAACCTGACTATCATGCTGGCTATCATTACCCCTAACCTGACTATCATGCTGGCTATCATTACCCCTAACCTGACTATCATGCTGGCTATCATTACCCCTAACCCGACTATCGTGCTGGCTATCATTACCCCTAACCCGACTATCGTGCTGGCTATCATTACCCTAACCCGACTATCGTGCTGGCTATCATTACACCTAACCCGACTATCGTGCTGGCTATCATTACCCCTAACCCGACTATCGTGCTGGCTATCATTACCCCTAACCCGACTATCGTGCTGGCTATCATTACCCCTAACCCGACTATCGTGCTGGCTATCATTACCCCTAACCCGACTATCGTGCTGGCTATCATTACCCCTAACCCGACTATCGTGCTGGCTATCTTTACCCCTAACCAGACTATCGTGCTGGCTATCATTACCCCTAACCAGACTATCGTGCTGGCTATCATTACCCTAACCCGACTATCATGCTGGCTATCATTACCCCTAACCCCGACTATCATGCTGGCTATCATTAACCCTAACCTGACTATCATGCTGGCTATCATTAACCCTAACCTGACTATCATGCTGGCTATCATTAACCCTAACCTGACTATCATGCTGGCTATCATTAACCCTAACCTGACTATCATGCTGGCTATCATTAACCCTAACCTGACTATCATGCTGGCTATCATTAACCCTAACCTGACTATCATGCTGGCTATCATTAACCCTAACCTGACTATCATGCTGGCTATCATTAACCCTAACTATCATGCTGGCTATCATTAACCCTGACTATCATGCTGGCTATCATTACCCCTGACTATCATGCTGGCTATCATTACCCCTAACCCGACTATCATGCTGGCTATCATTACCCCTAACCCGACTATCATGCTGGCTATCATTACCCCTAACCCGACTATCATGCTGGCTATCATTACCCCTAACCCGACTATCATGCTGGCTATCATTACCCCTAACCCGACTATCATGCTGGCTATCATTACCCTAACCCGACTATCATGCTGGCTATCATTACCCCCTAACCCGACTATCATGCTGGCTATCATTACCCCTAACCCGACTATCATGCTGGCTATCATTACCCTAACCCGACTATCATGCTGGCTATCATTACCCCTAACCCGACTATCATGCTGGCTATCATTACCCCTAACCCGACTATCATGCTGGCTATCATTACCCCTAACCCGACTATCATGCTGGCTATCTTTACCCCCTAACCCGACTATCATGCTAGCTATCTTTACCCCTAACCCGACTATCATGCTGGCTATCATTACCCCTAACCCGACTATCATGCTGGCTATCATTAAACCTAACCCGACTATCATGCTGGCTATCTTTACCCCGACAATCATGCTGGCTATCATTACCCCTAACCCGACTATCATGCTGGCTATCTTTACCCCTGACTATCATGCTGGCTATCATTACCCTAACCCAACTATCATGCTGGATATCTTTACCCCCGACAATCATGCTGGCTATCATTACCCCTAATCCGAATATCATTTTTCTAATATCATTACCCCTAGCTCGACTATCATGCTGGCTATCATTACCCCTAACTCTACTATCATGCTGGCTATCATTACCCTAACCCTACTATCATGCTGGCTATCATTAACCCTAACCCGACTATCATGCTGGCTATCATTACACATAACCCGACTATCATGCTGGCTATCATTACCCCTAACCCGACTATCATGATGGCTATCATTACACCTAACCCGACTATCATGCTGGCTATCATTACCCCCGACTATCATGCTGGCTATCATTACCCCTAACCTGACTATCATGCTGGCTATCATTAACCCTAACCTGACTATCATGCTGGCTATCATTAACCCTAACCTGACTATCATGCTGGCTATCATTAACCCTAACCTGACTATCATGCTGGCTATCATTAACCCTAACCTGACTATCATGCTGGCTATCATTAACCCTAACCTGACTATCATGCTGGCGATCATTACCCCTGACTATCATGCTGGCTATCATTAACCCTAACCTGACTATCATGCTGGCTATCATTAACCCTAACGCTACTATCATGATGGCTATCATTACCCCCTAACCCTACTATCATGCTGGCTATCATTACCCTAACCCTACTATCATGCTGGCTATCATTACCCCTAACCCGACTATCATGCTGGCTATCATTACCCCTAACCCGACTATCATGCTGGCTATCATTACCCTAACCCGACTATCATGCTGGCTATCATTACCCCTAACCCGACTATCATGCTGGCTATCATTACCCCTAACCCGACTATCATGCTGGTTATCTTTACCCCTGACTATCATGCTGGCTATCATTACCCCCTAACCCAACTATCATGCTGGATATCTTTACCCCGACAATCATGCTGGCTATCATTACCCCTAATCCGAATATCATTTTCTAATATCATTACCCCTAGCTCGACTATCATGCTGGCTATCATTACCCCTAACCCTACTATCATGCTGGCTATCATTACCCCTAACCCTACTATCATGCTGGCTATCATTAACCCTAACCCGACTATCATGCTGGCTATCATTACACCTAACCCGACTATCATGCTGGCTATCATTACCCCTAACCCGACTATCATGATGGCTATCATTACACCTAACCCGACTATCATGCTGGCTATCATTACCCCTGACTATCATGCTGGCTATCATTAACCCTGACTATCATGCTGGCTATCATTAACCCTGACTATCATGCTGGCTATCATTAACCCTAACCTGACTATCATGCTGGCTATCATTAACCCTAACCTGACTATCATGCTGGCTATCATTAACCCTAACCTGACTATCATGCTGGCGATCATTACCCCTGACTATCATGGTGGCTATCATTACCCTAACCCTACTATCATGCTGGCTATCATTACCCCTAACCCTACTATCATGCTGGCTATCATTACCCTAACCCGACTATCATGCTGGCTATCATTACCCCGACTATCATGCTGGCTATCATTACCCCTAACCCGACTATCATGATGGCTATCATTGCCCCTAACCTGACTATCATGCTGGCTATCATTACCCCTAACCTGACTATCATGCTGGCTATCATTACCCCTAACCTGACTATCATGCTGGCTATCATTACCCCTAACCTGACTATCATGCTGGCTATCATTACCCCTAACCCAACTATCATGCTGGCTATCATTACCCCTAACCCGACTATCATGCTGGCTATCATTACCCCCGACTATCATGCTGGCTATCATTACCCCTAACCTGACTATCATGCTGGCTATCATTACCCCTAACCCGACTATCATGCTGGCTATCATTACCCCCGACTATCATGCTGGCTATCATTACCCCTAACCCGACTATCATGATGGCTATCATTACCCCTAACCTGACTATCATGCTGGCTATCATTACCCCTAACCTGACTATCATGCTGGCTATCATTACCCTAACCCGACTATCATGCTGGCTATCATTACCCCTGACTATCATGCTGGCTATCATTACCCCTAACCTGACTATCATGCTGGCTATCATTACCCCTAACCCGACTATCATGCTGGCTATAATTACCCCGACTATCATGCAGGCTATCATTACCCCTAACCCGACTATCATGCTGGCTATCATTACCCCTAACCTGACTATCATGCTGGCTATCATTACCCCTAACCTGACTATCATGCTGGCTATCATTACCCCTAACCTGACTATCATGCTGGCTATCATTACCCTAACCTGACTATCATGCTGGCTATCATTACCCCTAACCTGACTATCATGCTGGCTATCATTACCCCTAACCTGACTATCATGCTGGCTATCATTACCCCTAACCCGACTATCGTGCTGGCTATCATTACCCCTAACCCGACTATCGTGCTGGCTATCATTACCCCTAACCCGACTATCGTGCTGGCTATCATTACACCTAACCCGACTATCGTGCTGGCTATCATTACCCCTAACCCGACTATCGTGCTGGCTATCATTACCCCTAACCCGACTATCGTGCTGGCTATCATTACCCCTAACCCGACTATCGTGCTGGCTATCATTACCCCTAACCCGACTATCGTGCTGGCTATCATTACCCCTAACCCGACTATCGTGCTGGCTATCTTTACCCTAACCAGACTATCGTGCTGGCTATCATTACCCCTAACCAGACTATCGTGCTGGCTATCATTACCCTAACCCGACTATCATGCTGGCTATCATTACCCCTAACCCGACTATCATGCTGGCTATCATTAACCCTAACCTGACTATCATGCTGGCTATCATTAACCCTAACCTGACTATCATGCTGGCTATCATTAACCCTAACCTGACTATCATGCTGGCTATCATTAACCCTAACCTGACTATCATGCTGGCTATCATTAACCCTAACCTGACTATCATGCTGGCTATCATTAACCTAACCTGACTATCATGCTGGCTATCATTAACCCTAACCTGACTATCATGCTGGCTATCATTAACCCTAACTATCATGCTGGCTATCATTAACCCTGACTATCATGCTGGCTATCATTACCCCTGACTATCATGCTGGCTATCATTACCCCTAACCCGACTATCATGCTGGCTATCATTACCCTAACCCGACTATCATGCTGGCTATCATTACCCCTAACCGACTATCATGCTGGCTATCATTACCCCTAACCCGACTATCATGCTGGCTATCATTACCCCTAACCCGACTATCATGCTGGCTATCATTACCCCTAACCCGACTATCATGCTGGCTATCATTACCCTAACCCGACTATCATGCTGGCTATCATTACCCCTAACCCGACTATCATGCTGGCTATCATTACCCCTAACCCGACTATCATGCTGGCTATCATTACCCCTAACCCGACTATCATGCTGGCTATCATTACCCCTAACCCGACTATCATGCTGGCTATCATTACCCCTAACCCGACTATCATGCTGGCTATCTTTACCCCTAACCCGACTATCATGCTAGCTATCTTTACCCCTAACCCGACTATCATGCTGGCTATCATTACCCCTAACCCGACTATCATGCTGGCTATCATTAAACCTAACCCGACTATCATGCTGGCTATCTTTACCCCCGACAATCATGCTGGCTATCATTACCCTAACCCGACTATCATGCTGGCTATCTTTACTGACTATCATGCTGGCTATCATTACCCCTAACCCAACTATCATGCTGGATATCTTTACCCCGACAATCATGCTGGCTATCATTACCCCTAATCCGAATATCATTTTCTAATATCATTACCCCTAGCTCGACTATCATGCTGGCTATCATTACCCCTAACTCTACTATCATGCTGGCTATCATTACCCTAACCCTACTATCATGCTGGCTATCATTAACCCTAACCCGACTATCATGCTGGCTATCATTACACATAACCCGACTATCATGCTGGCTATCATTACCCCTAACCCGACTATCATGATGGCTATCATTACACCTAACCCGACTATCATGCTGGCTATCATTACCCCCGACTATCATGCTGGCTATCATTACCCCTAACCTGACTATCATGCTGGCTATCATTAACCCTAACCTGACTATCATGCTGGCTATCATTAACCCTAACCTGACTATCATGCTGGCTATCATTAACCCTAACCTGACTATCATGCTGGCTATCATTAACCCTAACCTGACTATCATGCTGGCGATCATTACCCCTGACTATCATGCTGGCTATCATTAACCCTAACCTGACTATCATGCTGGCTATCATTAACCCTAACGCTACTATCATGATGGCTATCATTACCCCTAACCCTACTATCATGCTGGCTATCATTACCCCTAACCCTACTATCATGCTGGCTATCATTACCCCTAACCCGACTATCATGCTGGCTATCATTACCCCTAACCCGACTATCATGCTGGCTATCATTACCCCTAACCCGACTATCATGCTGGCTATCATTACCCCTAACCCGACTATCATGCTGGTTATCTTTACCCCTGACTATCATGCTGGCTATCATTACCCCTAACCCAACTATCATGCTGGATATCTTTACCCCCGACAATCATGCTGGCTATCATTACCCCTAATCCGAATATCATTTTCTAATATCATTACCCCTAGCTCGACTATCATGCTGGCTATCATTACCCCTAACCCTACTATCATGCTGGCTATCATTACCCCTAACCCTACTATCATGCTGGCTATCATTAACCCTAACCCGACTATCATGCTGGCTATCATTACACCTAACCCGACTATCATGCTGGCTATCATTACCCCTAACCCGACTATCATGATGGCTATCATTACACCTAACCCGACTATCATGCTGGCTATCATTACCCCTGACTATCATGCTGGCTATCATTAACCCTGACTATCATGCTGGCTATCATTAACCCTGACTATCATGCTGGCTATCATTAACCCTAACCTGACTATCATGCTGGCTATCATTAACCCTAACCTGACTATCATGCTGGCTATCATTAACCCTAACCTGACTATCATGCTGGCGATCATTACCCCTGACTATCATGGTGGCTATCATTACCCCTAACCCTACTATCATGCTGGCTATCATTACCCCTAACCCTACTATCATGCTGGCTATCATTACCCCTAATCCTACTATCATGCTGGCTATCATTACCCCTAACCCGACTATCATGCTGGCTATCATTACCCCTAACCCGACTATCATGCTGGCTATCATTACCCCTAACCCGACTATCATGCTGGCTATCATTACCCCTAACCCGACTATCATGCTGGCTATCATTACCCCTAACCCGACTATCATGCTGGCTATCATTACCCCTAACCCGACTATCATGCTGGCTATCATTACCCCTAACCCGACTATCATGCTGGCTATCATTACCCTAACCCGACTATCATGCTGGCTATCATTACCCTAACCCGACTATCATGTTGGCTATCTTTACCCCTAACCCGACTATCATGCTGGCTATCTTTACCCCTAACCCGACTATCATGCTGGCTATCATTACACCTAACCCGACTATCATGCTGGCTATCATTACCCCTAACCCGACTATCATGCTGGCTATCTTTACCCCCGACAATCATGCTGGCTATCATTACCCCTAACCCAACTATCATGCTGGCTATCTTTACCCCTGACTATCATGCTGGCTATCATTACCCCTAACCCAACTATCATGCTGGATATCTTTACCCCCGACAATCATGCTGGCTATCATTACCCCTAATCCGAATATCATTTTCTAATATCATTACCCCTAGCTCGACTATCATGCTGGCTATCATTACCCCTAACCCTACTATCATGCTGGCTATCATTACCCCTAACCCTACTATCATGCTGGCTATCATTAACCCTAACCCGACTATCATGCTGGCTATCATTACACCTAACCCGACTATCATGCTGGCTATCATTACACCTAACCTGACTATTGTGCTGGCTATCATTACACCTAACCCTACTATCATGCTGGATATGGGAAGCAGGTAGCCTAGTGGTTAGAGTGTTGGACCAGTAACCAGCAGGTAGCCTAGTGGTTAGAGCGCTGGACTAGTAACCAGCAGGTAGCCTAGTGGTTAGAGCGTTGGACTAGTAACCAGCAGGTAGCCTAGTGGTTAGAGCGTTGGAATAGTAACCAGTAGGTAGCCTAGTGGTTAGAGCGTTGGACCAGTAACCAGCAGGTAGCCTAGTGGTTAGAGCATTGGACTAGTAACCAGCAGGTAGCCTAGTGGTTAGAGTGTTGGACCAGTAACCAGCAGGTAGCCTAGTGGTTAGAGGGTTGGACTAGCAACCAGCAGGTGGCCTAGTGGTTAGAGCGTTGGGCCAGTAACCAGCAGGTAGCCTAGTGGTTAGAGCGTTGGACTAGTAACCAGCAGGTAGCCTAGTGGTTAGAGCGTTGGAATAGTAACCAGCAGGTAGCCTAGTGGTTAGAGCGTTGGACTAGTAACCAACAGGTAGCCTAGTGGTTAGAGCGTTGGACTAGTAACCAGCAGGTAGCCTAGTGGTTAGAGCGTTGGGCCAGTAACCAGCAGGTAGCCTAGTGGTTAGAGGGTTGGGCCAGTAACCAGCAGGTAGCCTAGAGGTTAGAGCGTTGGGCCAGTAACCAGAAGGTAGCCTAGTGGTTATAGCGTTGGACTAGTAACCAGCAGGTAGCCTAGTGGTTAGAGCATTGGACTAGTAACCAGCAGGTAGCCTAGTGGTTAGAGCACTGGACTAGTAACCAGCAGGTAGCCTAGTGGTTAGAGCGTTGGAATAGTAACCAGCAGGTAGCCTAGTGGTTAGAGCATTGGGCCAGTAACCAGCAGGTAGCCTAGTGGTTAGAGCGTTGGGCCAGTAACCAGCAGGTAGCCTAGTGGTTAGAGCATTGGACTAGTAACCAGCAGGTAGGCTAGTGGTTAGAGCGTTGGACTAGTAACCAGCAGGTAGCCTAGTGGTTAGAGTGTTGGACGAGTAACCAGCAGGTAGCACAGTGGTTAGCGCGTTGGAATAGTAACCAGGAGGTAGCCTAGTGGTTAGAGCGTTGGACTAGTAACCAGCAGGTAGCCTAGTGGTTAGACCGTTGGACTAGTAACCAGCAGGTAGCCTAGTGGTTAGAGCGTTGGACTAGCAACCAGCAGGTGACCTAGTGGTTAGGGCGTTGGACTAGTAACCAGCAGGTAGCCTAGTGGTTAGAGCATTGGACTAGTAACCAGCAGGTTGCCTAGTGGTTAGAGTGTTGGACTAGTAACTAGCAGGTAGCCTAGTGGTTAGAGCGTTGGAATAGTAACCAGCAGGTAGCCTAGTGGTTAGAGCGTTGGACTAGTAACCAACAGGTAGCCTAGTGGTTAGAGCGTTGGACTAGTAACCAGCAGGTAGCCTAGTGGTTAGAGCGTTGGGCCAGTAACCAGCAGGTAGCCTAGTGGTTAGAGCGTTGGGCCAGTAACCAGCAGGTAGCCTAGTGGTTAGAGCGTTGGGCCAGTAACCAGCAGGTAGCCTAGTGGTTAGAGCATTGGACTAGTAACCAGCAGGTAGCCTAGTGGTTAGAGCGTTGGACTAGTAACCAGCAGGTAGCCTAGTGGTTAGAGCGTTGGAATAGTAACCAGCAGGTAGCCTAGTGGTTAGAGCACTGGACTAGTAACCAGCAGGTAGCCTAGTGGTCAGAGCATTGGGCCAGTAACCAGCAGGTAGCCTAGTGGTTCGAGCGTTGGGCCAGTAACTAGCAGGTAGCCTAGTGGTTAGAGCATTGGACTAGTAACCAGCAGGTAGGCTAGTGGTTAGAGCGTTGGACTAGTAACCAGCAGGTAGCCTAGTGGTTAGAGTGTTGGACGAGTAACCAGCAGGTAGCACAGTGGTTAGCGCGTTGGAATAGTAACCAGGAGGTAGCCTAGTGGTTAGAGCGTTGGACTAGTAACTAGCAGGTAGCCTAGTGGTTAGAGCGTTGGACTAGTAACCAGCAGGTAGCCTAGTGGTTAGAGCGTTGGACTAGCAACCAGCAGGTGGCCTAGTTGTTAGAGCGTTGGACCAGTAACCAGCAGGTAGCCTAGTGGTTAGAGCGTTGGGCCAGTAACCAGCAGGTAGCCTAGTGGTTAGAGCATTGGACTAGTAACCAGCAGGTTGCCTAGTGGTTAGAGCGTTGGACTAGTTACCAGCAGGTAGCCTAGTGGTTAGAGCGTTGGAATAGTAACCAGCAGGTAGCCTAGTGGTTAGAGCGTTGGACTAGTAACCAACAGGTAGCCTAGTGGTTAGAGCGTTGGACTAGTAACCAGCAGGTAGCCTAGTGGTTAGAGCGTTGGACTAGTAACCAGCAGGTAGCCTAGTGGTTAGAGCGTTGGACTAGTAATCAGCAGGTAGCCTAGTGGTCAGAGCATTGGGCCATTAACCAGCAGGTAGCCTAGTGGTCAGAGCATTGGGCCAGTAACCAGCAGGTAGCCTAGTGGTTAGAGCGTTGGACTAGTAACCAGCAGGTAGCCTAGTGGTTAGAGCGTTGGACTAGTAACCAGCAGGTAGCCTAGTGGTTAGAGCGTTGGACTAGTAACCAGCAGGTAGCCTAGTGGTTAGAGCGTTGGGCCAGTAACCAGCAGGTAGCCTAGTGGTTACAGCGTTGGACTAGTAACCAGCAGGTAGCCTAGTGGTTAGAGCGTTGGAATAGTAACCAGCAGGTAGCCTAGTGGTTAGAGCACTGGACTAGTAACCAGCAGGTAGCCTAGTGGTTAGAGCGTTGGACTAGTAATCAGCAGGTAGCCTAGTGGTCAGAGCATTGGGCCAGTAACCAGCAGGTAGCCTAGTGGTCAGAGCATTGGGCCAGTAACCAGCAGGTAGCCTAGTGGTTAGAGCGTTGGGCCAGTAACCAGCAGGTAGCCTAGTGGTTAGAGCGTTGGACTAGTAACCAGCAGGTAGCCTAGTGGTTAGAGCGTTGGACTAGTAATCAGCAGGTAGCCTAGTGGTCAGAGCATTGGGCCATTAACCAGCAGGTAGCCTAGTGGTCAGAGCATTGGGCCAGTAACCAGCAGGTAGCCTAGTGGTTAGAGCGTTGGACTAGTAACCAGCAGGTAGCCTAGTGGTTAGAGCGTTGGACTAGTAACCAGCAGGTAGCCTAGTGGTTAGAGCGTTGGACTAGTAACCAGCAGGTAGGCTAGTGGTTAGAGCGTTGGGCCAGTAACCAGCAGGTAGCCTAGTGGTTACAGCGTTGGACTAGTAACCAGCAGGTAGCCTAGTGGTTAGAGCGTTGGAATAGTAACCAGCAGGTAGCCTAGTGGTTAGAGCACTGGACTAGTAACCAGCAGGTAGCCTAGTGGTTAGAGCGTTGGACTAGTAATCAGCAGGTAGCCTAGTGGTCAGAGCATTGGGCCAGTAACCAGCAGGTAGCCTAGTGGTCAGAGCATTGGGCCAGTAACCAGCAGGTAGCCTAGTGGTTAGAGCGTTGGGCCAGTAACCAGCAGGTAGCCTAGTGGTTAGAGCGTTGGACTAGTAACCAGCAGTTAGCCTAGTGGTTAGAGCACTGGACTAGTAACCAGCAGGTAGCCTAGTGGTTAGAGCGTTGGAATAGTAACCAGCAGGTAGCCTAGTGGTTAGAGCATTGGACCAGTAACCAGCAGGTAGCCTAGTGGTTAGAGCGTTGGACCAGTAACCAGCAGGTAGCCTAGTGGTTAGAGCGTTGGGCCAGTAACCAGCAGGTAGCCTAGTGGTTAGAGCGTTGGACCAGTAACCAGCAGGTAGCCTAGTGGTTAGAGCGTTGGGCCAGTAACCAGCAGGTAGCCTAGTGGTTAGAGCGTTGGACTAGTAACCAGCAGTTAGCCTAGTGGTTAGAGCACTGGACTAGTAACCAGCAGGTAGCCTAGTGGTTAGAGCACTGGACTAGTAACCAGCAGGTAGCCTAGTGGTTAGAGCGTTGGACTAGTAACCAGCAGTTAGCCTAGTGGTTAGAGCACTGGACTAGTAACCAGCAGGTAGCCTAGTGGTTAGAGCGTTGGAATAGTAACCAGCAGGTAGCCTAGTGGTTAGAGCATTGGACCAGTAACCAGCAGGTAGCCTAGTGGTTAGAGCGTTGGACCAGTAACTGAAAGGTTGCAAGATCAAATCCCGAGCTGGCAAGGTACAAATCTGTCGTTCTGCCCCTGAACAGGCAGTTAACCCACTGTTCTAGTCATTGAAAATAAGAGTTTGTTCTTGAAACTGACTTGCCTAGTTTAATTAAAGTAAAAAATAGATATATAATTTATAACACATACAGAAAGCCTTAATGATGTAAACACAAATGTATTAACACTTAGGGAATTACCATCAATGTTAATTAAAGACATTTTCTTAAAACAATAAGTCCAGCAATGTAATTATATAGAACATTACACAGGGCTGTGAATAGTGTAGCTGGTCCCTGAGCTGGTCCCTTACCTCTCTTATATAGAACATTACACAGGGCTGTGAATAGTGTAGCTGGTCCCTCTCTTATATAGAACATTACACAGGGCTGTGAATAGTGTAGCTGGTCCCTTACCTCTCTTATATAGAACATTACACAGGGCTGTGAATAGTGTATCTGGTCCCTTACCTCTCTTATATAGAACATTACACAGGGCTGTGAATAGTGCAGCTGGTCCCTTACCTCTCTTATATAGAACATTACACAGGGCTGTGAATAGTGTAGCTGGTCTCTTACCTCTCTTATATAGAACATTACACAGGGCTGTGAATAGTGTAGCTGGTCTCTTACCTCTCTTATATAGAACATTACACAGGGCTGTGAATAGTGTAGCTGGTCCCTTACCTCTCTTATATAGAACATTACACAGGGCTGTGAATAGTGTAGCTGGTCCCTTACCTCTCTTATATAGAACATTACACAGGGCTGTGAATAGTGTATCTGGTCCCTTACCTCTCTTATATAGAACATTACACAGGGCTGTGAATAGTGTAGCTGGTCCCTTACCTCTCTTATATAGAACATTACACAGGGCTGTGAATAGTGTAGCTGGTCCCTGAGCTGGTCCCTTACCTCTCTTATATAGAACATTACACATAACCCTATACCTGCCATGATGCTGGCTATCAGTAACCTATGGTAACCACTGTTGTTCTGGGATTGATTTGCACTTTTCGCACTAAAATACCTTCATCTCTAGGAGACAGAACGTGTCTTCTTCCTGGCTGCTTGGTCCCATGGTGTTTATACTTGTGTATTATTGTTTGTACAGATGAACATGGTACCTTCAGGCGTTTGGAAATTGCTCCCAAGGATGAACCAGACTTGTGGAGAGGTCTTGGCTGATTTCTTTTGATTTTCCCATGATGTCAAGCAAAGACACACTGAGTTTGAAGGTAGGTCTTGAAATACATCCACAGGTACACCTCCAATTGACTCAAATTATGTCAATTAGCCAGTCAGAAGCTTCTAAAGCCATGACATCATTTTCTGGACTATTCCAATGTGTTTAAAGGCACAGTCAACTTAGTGTATGTAAACTTCTGACCCACTGGAATTGTGCTACAGTTAATTATAAGTTAAATAATCTGTCTGTAAATAATTTTTTGAAAAATTACTGGTGTCATGCACAAAGTAGATGTCCTAACCGACTTGCCAAAACTATAGTTTGTTTACAAGAAATGTGTGGAGTGGTTGAAAAACTAGTTTTAATGACTCCAATGTGACATGATCTGTTACCAGATCTCAGTATACAGTGGGGCAAAAAAGTATTTAGTCAGCCACCAATTGTGCAAGTTCTCCCACTTAAAAAGATGAGAGGCCTGTAATTTTGTGGTTGAAAAACGAGTTTTGATGACTTCAGCCTAAGTGTATGTAAACTTCCGACTTCAACTCTATCTTAATTCAAATCCTACTTCGATTTGTGTGTATATGTTGTATAATTAGTTAAATATTACTGCACTGTCAGAACTAGAAGCACGTGCATTTCGCTACACTCCCATTAACATCTGCTAACCATGTGTATGTGATCAATAACATTTTATTAGATTGATTTGTGTGGCTTACCAAATCATGTCCAATCAACTTAATATACTACAGGTGGACACCAATCAAGTTGTAGAAACATCAAGGAAGCTCAATGGAAACAGGAAGCTCAATGGAAACAGGAAGCTCAATGGAAACAGGAAGCTCAATGGAAACAGGAAGCTCAATGGAAAGAGGATGGCCAATGGAAACAGGAAGCTCAATGGAAACAGGAAGCACCTGAGCTCATTATCATGTTGCATAGCAAAGGATCTGAATATATGTAAATGTGATATTTCAGTTATTCAATTATTCATAAATGTAAATAAGGTATTTTGATTGTTTATAAATGAGGGGACAAAATGTAAACCTGTTTCTCTTTGTCATTCTGAAGTATTGTTTGTAGATTGAGGATTTGTGTGTATTTAATACATTTTAGAATAAGGGGAAAGTTCTGACTACTTTCCAAAAGTACTATATATAATATACCATTTAGCAGACGCCTTCATCCAAAGCGAGTTATGATATACCATTTAGCAGACGCCTTCATCCAAAGCGAGTTATAATATACCATTTAGCAGACGCCTTCATCCAAAGCGAGTTATAATATACCATTTAGCAGACGCCTTCATCCAAAGCGAGTTATAATATACCATTTAGCAGACGCCTTCATCCAAAGCGAGTTATAATATACCATTTAGCAGACGCCTTCATCCAAAGCGAGTTATGATATACCATTTAGCAGACGCCTTCATCCAAAGCGAGTTATAATATACCATTTAGCAGACGCCTTCATCCAAAGCGAGTTATGATATACCATTTAGCAGACGCCTTCATCCAAAGCGAGTTATAATATACCATTTAGCAGACGCCTTCATCCAAAGCGAGTTATGATATACCATTTAGCAGACGCCTTCATCCAAAGCGAGTTATAATATACCATTTAGCAGACGCCTTCATCCAAAGCGAGTTATAATATACCATTTAGCAGACGCCTTCATCCAAAGCGAGTTATAATATACCATTTAGCAGACGCCTTCATCCAAAGCGAGTTATGATATACCATTTAGCAGACGCCTTCATCCAAAGCGAGTTGTAATATACCATTTAGCCTTCATCATACATTCCACGGAGTCCCATAACTCTAATCCACTATCTTGCCACAGCACACGTCATACCCTACCGATTTATTTCCTGTTTAGTTCCTGTTCAGTTCCATGGACAGTTTATCTGAAAGTGAGATAGTCGCCAATAATTCACCCTGAAACCCAAATCAAGAGCACTGCGTGTTTTTTTTTGTTTGTTCTACCTGTTAATTAATTGCACCAGGTGTCCCAGGTCTAAATCAGTCCTTGATTAAAGGGGAGGAATAAAAATCCGAACTGGCTTTGAGGTCCAGATTTTTAATTTGCCTTCCATAGCCCTACGCTTTAATTTAGATCTGAGAGAATTGGATAGGTTTAAGTAAAATTGCCTTCTGATAGGCTGGGTTGAGTTTTTGGCCACTTTACCATTTTACGTACCCCCAACCAATCCTGTCAGTTTTACAGGAGGAGGAGCTGGGGGTTGATTTGAGATTCAGGGCCACTCACTCACTCACTCACTTCCGCCCAATCCAATTCCACTTCCTGTATAAAGCAGGATGTCCATTAGGGAGCACATGGTCCAATTGATTCTGATGATGACCTTTAAAATATATTCACTAACATTCTTCTATTAATTAATGTGTGTAGTTAAGATTTCCTTCGTAACAGAACAGATGTTTTATATTGTCGCAGTTGGTCACCCCCTTTGCAGCTACAACAGCCTCCTCTCTTCTGGGAAGGCTTTCCACTAGATGTTGGAACATTGCTGCTATAACAGCCTCCTCTCTTCTGGGAAGGCTTTCCACTAGATGTTGGAACATTGCTGCTATAATAGCCTCCACTCTTCTGGGAAGGCTTTCCACTAGATGTTGGAACATTGCTGCTATAACAGCCTCCTCTCTTCTGGGAAGGCTTTCCACTAGATGTTGGAACATTGCTGCTATAACAGCCTCCACTCTTCTGGGAAGGCTTTCCACTAGATGTTGGAACATTGCTGCTATAACAGCCTCCACTCTTCTGGGAAGGCTTTCCACTAGATGTTGGAACATTGCTGCTATATCAGCCTCCACTCTTCTGGGAAGGCTTTCCAATAGATGTTGGAACATTGCTGCTATAACAGCCTCCACTCTTCTGGGAAGACTTTCCACTAGATGTTGGAACATTGCTGCTATAATAGCCTCCACTCTTCTGGGAAGGCTTTCCACTAGATGTTGGAACATTGCTGCTATAACAGCCTCCACTCTTCTGGGAAGGCTTTCCACTAGATGTTGGAACATTGCTGCTATAATAGCCTCCACTCTTCTGGGAAGGCTTTCCACTAGATGTTGGAACATTGCTGCTATAACAGCCTCCACTCTTCTGGGAAGGCTTTCCACTAGATGTTGGAACATTGCTGCTATAACAGCCTCCACTCTTCTGGGAAGGCTTTCCACTAGATGTTGGAACATTGCTGCGGGGACTTGCTTCCGTTCAGCCACAAGAGCATTAGTGAGGTCGAGCACGCCACTCCATCGTTTCCACAACGCCACTCCATCGTTTCCACATCGCCACTCCATCGTTTCCACATCGCCACTCCATCGTTTCCACAACGCCACTCCATCGTTTCCACATCGCCACTCCATCGTTTCCACATCGCCACTCCATCGTTTCCACATCGCCACTCCATCGTTTCCACAACGCCACTCCAGCGTTCCACTGGCGCCACTCCAGCGTTTCCACATCGCCACTCCATCGTTTCCACAACGCCACTCCATCGTTTCCACAACGCCACTCCATCGTTTCCACAACGCCACTCCATCGTTTCCACATCGCCACTCCATCGTTTCCACATCGCCACTCCATCGTTTCCACAACGCCACTCCATCGTTTCCACAACGCCACTCCATCGTTTCCACAACGCCACTCCATCGTTTCCACAACGCCACTCCATCGTTTCCACATCGCCACTCCATCGTTTCCACAACGCCACTCCATCGTTTCCACAACGCCACTCCATCGTTTCCACAACGCCACTCCATCGTTTCCACAACGCCACTCCAGCGTTTCCACAACGCCACTCCAGCGTTTCCACATCGCCACTCCATCGTTTCCACAACGCCACTCCATCGTTTCCACAACGCCACTCCATCGTTTCCACAACGCCACTCCATCGTTTCCACAACGCCACTCCATCGTTTCCACAACGCCACTCCATCGTTTCCACAACGCCACTCCATCGTTTCCACATCGCCACTCCATCGTTTCCACAACGCCACTCCATCGTTTCCACAACGCCACTCCATCGTTTCTGGCGCCACCCCATCGTTTCCACATCGCCACTCCATCGTTTCCACATCGCCACTCCAGCGTTTCCACAACGCCACTCCATCGTTTCCACAACGCCACTCCAGCGTTTCCACAACGCCACTCCATCGTTTCCACAACGCCACTCCATCGTTTCCACATCGCCACTCCAGCGTTTCCACAACGCCACTCCATCGTTTCCACAATGCCACTCCAGCGTTTCCACATCGCCACTCCATCGTTTCCACAACGCCACTCCATCGTTTCCACAACGCCACTCCATCGTTTCCACAACGCCACTCCATCGTTTCCACAACGCCACTCCATCGTTTCCACAACGCCACTCCATCGTTTCACAACGCCACTCCAGCGTTTCCACATCGCCACTCCATCGTTTCCACATCGCCACTCCATCGTTTCACATCGCCACTCCATCGTTTCCACATCGCCACTCCATCGTTTCCCACATCGCCACTCCATCGTTTCACAACGCCACTCCATCGTTTCCACAACGCCACTCCATCGTTTCCACAACGCCACTCCATCGTTTCCACAACGCCACTCCAGCGTTTCCACATCGCCACTCCATCGTTTCCACAACGCCACTCCATCGTTTCACAACGCCACTCCATCGTTTCCACAACGCCACTCCATCATCGTTTCCACAACGCCACTCCATCGTTTCCACAACGCCACTCCATCGTTTCCACATCGCCACTCCATCGTTTCCACAACGCCACTCCATCGTTTCACAACTCCACTCCATCGTTCCACAACGCCACTCCATCGTTTCCACAACGCCACTCCATCGTTTCCACAACGCCACTCCATCGTTTCCACAACGCCACTCCATCGTTTCCACAACGCCACTCCAGCGTTTCCACAACGCCACTCCATCGTTTCCACAACGCCACTCCATCGTTTCCACATCGCCACTCCATCGTTTCCACAACGCCACTCCATCGTTTCCACAACGCCACTCCATCGTTTCCACAACGCCACTCCATCGTTTCCACATCGCCACTCCATCGTTTCCACATCGCCACTCCATCGTTTCCACATCGCCACTCCATCGTTTCCACAACGCCACTCCAGCGTTTCCACAACGCCACTCCATCGTTTCCACATCGCCACTCCAGCGTTTCCACATCGCCACTCCATCGTTTCCACAACGCCACTCCATCGTTTCCACATCGCCACTCCATCGTTTCCACAACGCCACTCCATCGTTTCCACAACGCCACTCCAGCGTTTCCAACGCCACCCATCGTTTCCACAACGCCACTCCATCGTTCCACATCGCCACTCCATCGTTTCCACAACGCCACTCCATCGTTTCCACAACGCCACTCCATCGTTTCCACAACGCCACTCCATCGTTTCCACATCGCCACTCCAGCGTTTCCACAACGCCACTCCAGCGTTTCCACAACGCCACTCCATCGTTTCCACAACGCCACTCCATCGTTTCCACAACGCCACTCCATCGTTTCCACAACGCCACTCCATCGTTTCCACATCGCCACTCCATCGTTTCCACAACGCCACTCCAGCGTTTCCACAACGCCACTCCATCGTTTCCACATCGCCACTCCAGCGTTTCCACATCGCCACTCCATCGTTTCCACAACGCCACTCCATCGTTTCCACATCGCCACTCCATCGTTTCCACAACGCCACTCCATCGTTTCCACATCGCCACTCCATCGTTTCCACAACGCCACTCCATCGTTTCCACATCGCCACTCCAGCGTTTCCACAACGCCACTCCATCGTTTCCACAACGCCACTCCATCGTTTCCACATCGCCACTCCATCGTTTCCACATCGCCACTCCAGCGTTTCCACAACGCCACTCCAGCGTTTCCACATCGCCACTCCATCGTTTCCACATCGCCACTCCAGAGTTTCCACATCGCCACTCCATCGTTTCCACAACGCCACTCCATCGTTTCCACCACTCCACTCCAGCGTTTCCACAACGCCACTCCATCGTTTCCACAACGCCACTCCATCGTTTCCACAACGCCACTCCATCGTTTCCACAACGCCACTCCATCGTTTCCACAACGCCACTCCATCGTTTCCACAACGCCACTCCATCGTTTCCACAACGCCACTCCATCGTTTCCACATCGCCACTCCATCGTTTCCACATCGCCACTCCAGCATTTCCACAACGCCACTCCATCGTTTCCACAACGCCACTCCATCGTTTCCACATCGCCACTCCATCGTTTCCACATCGCCACTCCAGCGTTTCCACAACGCCACTCCAGCGTTTCCACATCGCCACTCCATCGTTTCCACATCGCCACTCCAGAGTTTCCACATCGCCACTCCATCGTTTCCACAACGCCACTCCATCGTTTCCACAACGCCACTCCAGCGTTTCCACATCGCCACGCCTCCAGCGTTTCCACAACACCACTCCATCGTTTCCACAACGCCACTCCATCGTTTCCACAACGCCACTCCATCGTTTCCACAACGCCACTCCATCGTTTCCACATCGCCACTCCATCGTTCCACATCGCCACTCCAGCGTTTCCACAACGCCACTCCATCGTTTCCACATCGCCACTCCATCGTTTCCACAACGCCACTCCATCGTTCCACAACGCCACTCCATCGTTTCCACAACGCCACTCCATCGTTTTCCACATCGCCACTCCATCGTTTCCACATCGCCACTCCATCGTTTCCACAACGCCACTCCATCGTTTCACAACGCCACTCCATCGTTTCCACAACGCCACTCCATCGTTTCACAACGCCACTCCATCGTTTCCACATCGCCACTCCATCGTTTCACAACGCCACTCCATCGTTTCCACAACGCCACTCCATCGTTTCCACAACGCCACTCCATCGTTTCCACAACGCCACTCCAGCGTTTCCACAACGCCACTCCAGCGTTTCCACATCGCCACTCCATCGTTTCCACAACGCCACTCCATCGTTTCCACAACGCCACTCCATCGTTTCCACAACGCCACTCCATCGTTTCCACAACGCCACTCCATCGTTTCCACAACGCCACTCCATCGTTTCCACATCGCCACTCCATCGTTTCCACAACGCCACTCCATCGTTTCCACAACGCCACTCCATCGTTTCCACAACGCCACTCCATCGTTTCCACAACGCCACCCCATCGTTTCCACATCGCCACTCCATCGTTTCCACATCGCCACTCCAGCGTTTCCACAACGCCACTCCATCGTTTCCACAACGCCACTCCAGCGTTTCCACAACGCCACTCCATCGTTTCCACAACGCCACTCCATCGTTTCCACATCGCCACTCCAGCGTTTCCACAACGCCACTCCATCGTTTCCACAATGCCACTCCAGCGTTTCCACATCGCCACTCCATCGTTTCCACAACGCCACTCCATCGTTTCCACAACGCCACTCCATCGTTTCCACAACGCCACTCCATCGTTTCCACAACGCCACTCCATCGTTTCCACAACGCCACTCCATCGTTTCCACAACGCCACTCCATCGTTTCCACAACGCCACTCCAGCGTTTCCACATCGCCACTCCATCGTTTCCACATCGCCACTCCATCGTTTCCACATCGCCACTCCATCGTTTCCACATCGCCACTCCATCGTTTCCACATCGCCACTCCATCGTTTCCACAACGCCACTCCATCGTTTCCACAACGCCACTCCATCGTTCACAACGCCACTCCATCGTTTCCACAACGCCTCCAGCGTTTCCACATCGCCACTCCATCGTTTCCACAACGCCACTCCATCGTTTCACAACGCCACTCCATCGTTTCCACAACGCCACTCCATCGTTTCCACAACGCCACTCCATCGTTTCCACAACGCCACTCCATCGTTTTCACAACGCCACTCCATCGTTTCCACAACTCCACTCCATCGTTTCCACAACGCCACTCCATCGTTTCACAACGCCACTCCATCGTTTCCACAACGCCACTCCATCGTTCCACAACGCCACTCCATCGTTCCACAACGCCACTCCAGCGTTTCCACAACGCCACTCCATCGTTTCCACAACGCCACTCCAATCGTTTCCACATCGCCACTCCATCGTTTCCACAATGCCACTCCATCGTTTCCACAACGCCACTCCATCGTTTCACAACGCCACTCCATCGTTCCCACATCGCCACTCCATCGTTTCCACATCGCCACTCCATCGTTTCCACATCGCCACTCCATCGTTTCCACAACGCCACTCCAGCGTTTCCCAACGCCACTCCATCGTTTCACATCGCCACTCCAGCGTTTCCACATCGCCACTCCATCGTTTCACAACGCCACTCCATCGTTCCACATCGCCACTCCATCGTTTCACAACGCCACTCCATCGTTTCCACAACGCCACTCCAGCGTTTCCACAACGCCACCCCATCGTTTTCACAACGCCACTCCATCGTTTCCACATCGCCACTCCATCGTTTCCACAACGCCACTCCATCGTTTCCACAACGCCACTCCATCGTTTCCACATCGCCACTCCAGCGTTTCCACAACGCCACTCCAGCGTTCCACAACGCCACTCCATCGTTTTTCCACAACGCCACTCCATCGTTTCCACAACGCCACTCCATCGTTTCCACAACGCCACTCCATCGTTTCCACATCGCCACTCCATCGTTTCCACAACGCCACTCCAGCGTTTCCACAACGCCACTCCATCGTTTCCACATCGCCACTCCAGCGTTTCCACATCGCCACTCCATCGTTTCCACAACGCCACTCCATCGTTTCCACATCGCCACTCCATCGTTTCCACAACGCCACTCCATCGTTTCCACATCGCCACTCCATCGTTTCCACAACGCCACTCCATCGTTTCCACATCGCCACTCCAACGTTTCCACAACGCCACTCCATCGTTTCCACAACGCCACTCCATCGTTTCCACATCGCCACTCCATCGTTTCCACATCGCCACTCCAGCGTTTCCACAACGCCACTCCAGCGTTCCACATCGCCACTCCATCGTTTCCACATCGCCACTCCAGAGTTTCCACATCGCCACTCCATCGTTTCCACAACGCCACTCCATCGTTTCCACCACTCCACTCAGCGTTTCCACAACGCCACTCCATCGTTTCCACAACGCCACTCCATCGTTTCCACAACGCCACTCCATCGTTCCACAACGCCACTCCATCGTTTCCACAACGCCACTCCATCGTTCCACAACGCCACTCCATCGTTTCCACAACGCCACTCCATCGTTTCCACATCGCCACTCCATCGTTTCCACATCGCCACTCCAGCGTTTCCACAACGCCACTCCATCGTTTCCACAACGCCACTCCATCGTTTCCACATCGCCACTCCATCGTTTCCACATCGCCACTCCAGCGTTTCCACAACGCCACTCCAGCGTTTCCACATCGCCACTCCATCGTTTCCACATCGCCACTCCAGAGTTTCCACATCGCCACTCCATCGTTTCCACAACGCCACTCCATCGTTTCCACAACGCCACTCCATCGTTTCCACATCGCCACTCCAGCGTTTCCACAACACCACTCCATCGTTTCCACAACGCCACTCCATCGTTTCCACAACGCCACTCCATCGTTTCCACAACGCCACTCCATCGTTTCCACATCGCCACTCCAGCGTTTCCACAACGCCACTCCATCGTTTCCACATCGCCACTCCATCGTTTCCACAACGCCACTCCATCGTTTCCACATCGCCACTCCATCGTTTCCACATCGCCACTCCATCGTTTCCACATCGCCACTCCATCGTTTCCACAACGCCACTCCATCGTTTCCACATCGCCACTCCATCGTTTCCACATCGCCACTCCATCGTTTCCACATCGCCACTCCATCGTTTCCACAACGCCACTCCATCGTTTCCACAACGCCACTCCATCGTTTCCACATCGCCACTCCATCGTTTCCACATCGCCACTCCATCGTTTCCACATCGCCACTCCATCGTTTCCACAACGCCACTCCATCGTTTCCACATCGCCACTCCATCGTTTCCACAACGCCACTTCAGCGTTTCCACATCGCCACTCCATCGTTTCCACAACGCCACTCCATCGTTTCCACATCGCCACTCCATCGTTTCCACAACGCCACTCCATCGTTTCCACAACGCCACTCCAGCGTTTCCACATCGCCACTCCATCGTTTCCACATCGCCACTCCATCGTTTCCACAACGCCACTCCATCGTTTCCACAACGCCACTCCATCGTTTCCACAACGCCACTCCATCGTTTCCACATCGCCACTCCATCGTTTCCACAACGCCACTCCATCGTTTCCACATCGCCACTCCATCGTTTCCACAACGCCACTCCGGCGTTTCCACAACACCACTCCATCGTTTCCACAACGCCACTCCATCGTTTCCACATCGCCACTCCATCGTTTCCACAACGCCACTCCATCGTTTCCACAACGCCACTCCATCGTTTCCACATCGCCACTCCATCGTTTCCACATCGCCACTCCATCGTTTCCACATCGCCACTCCATCGTTTCCACATCGCCACTCCATCGTTTCCACATCGCCACTCCATCGTTTCCACATCGCCCTCCATCGTTTCCACATCGCCACTCCATCGTTTCCACATCGCCACTCCATCGTTTCCACATCGCCACTCCATCGTTTCCACAACGCCACTCCATCGTTTTCCACAACGCCACTCCATCGTTCCACAACGCCACTCCATCGTTTCCACATCGCCACTCCATCGTTTCCACAACGCCACTCCATCGTTTCCACAACGCCACTCCATCGTTTCCACAACGCCACTCCATCGTTTCCACATCGCCACTCCATCGTTTCCACAACGCCACTACATCGTTTCCACCACTCCACTCCATCGTTTCACAACGCCACTCCATCGTTTCCACATCGCCACTCCATCGTTTCCACATCGCCACTCCATCGTTTCCACAACGCCACTCCATCGTTTCACAACGCCACTCCATCGTTTCCACAACGCCACTCCATCGTTTCCACAACGCCACTCCATCGTTCCACAACGCCACTCCATCGTTTCCACATCGCCACTCCATCGTTTCACAACGCCACTCCATCGTTTCCACAACGCCACTCCATCGTTCCACATCGCCACTCCATCGTTTCCACATCGCCACTCCATCGTTTCCACATCGCCACTCTATCGTTTCCACAACGCCACTCCAGCGTTCCACATCGCCACTCCATCGTTTCCACAACTCCACTCCATCGTTTCCACAACGCCACTCCATCGTTTCACAACGCCACTCCATCGTTTCACAACGCCACTCCATCGTTTCCACATCGCCACTCCATCGTTTCCACAACGCCACTCCATCGTTTCCACAACGCCACTCCATCGTTTCACAACGCCACTCCATCGTTTCCACAACGCCACTCCAGCGTTTCCACAACGCCACTCCATCGTTCCACAACGCCACTCCATCGTTTCACAACGCCACTCCATCGTTTCCACAACGCCACTCCATCGTTTCCACAACGCCACTCCATCGTTCCACAACGCCACTCCATCGTTTCCACAACGCCACTCCAGCGTTTCCACAACGCCACTCCATCGTTTCCACAACGCCACTCCATCGTTTCCACAACACCACTCCATCGTTTCCACATCGCCACTCCATCGTTTCACAACGCCACTCCATCGTTCCACATCGCCACTCCATCGTTTCCACAACGCCACTCCATCGTTTCCACATCGCCACTCCATCGTTTCCACAACGCCACTCCATCGTTCCACAACGCCACTCCATCGTTTCCACAACGCCACTCCATCGTTTCCACATCGCCACTCCATCGTTTCCACATCGCCACTCCATCGTTTCCACATCGCCACTCCATCGTTTCCACATCGCCACTCCATCGTTTCCACAACGCCACTCCATCGTTTCCACAACGCCACTCCATCGTTTCCACAACACCACTCCATCGTTTCCACAACGCCACTCCATCGTTTCCACAACGCCACTCCATCGTTTCCACAACGCCACTCCATCGTTTCCACAACTCCACTCCATCGTTTCCACAACTCCACTCCATCGTTTCCACAACGCCACTCCATCGTTTCCACAACGCCACTCCATCGTTTCCACATCGCCACTCCATCGTTTCCACATCGCCACTCCATCGTTTCCACATCGCCACTCCATCGTTTCCACATCGCCACTCCATCGTTTCCACATCGCCACTCCATCGTTTCCACATCGCCACTCCATCGTTTCCACAACGCCACTCCATCGTTTCCACATCGCCACTCCATCGTTTCCACATCGCCACTCCATCGTTTCCACATCGCCACTCCATCGTTTCCACAACGCCACTCCATCGTTTCCACATCGCCACTCCATCGTTTCCACAACGCCACTCCATCGTTTCCACAACGCCACTCCATCGTTTCCACATCGCCACTCCATCGTTTCCACATCGCCACTCCATCGTTTCCACATCGCCACTCCATCGTTTCCACATCGCCACTCCAGCGTTTCCACAACGCCACTCCATCGTTTCCACATCGCCACTCCAGCGTTTCCACAACGCCACTCCATCGTTTCCACAACGCCACTCCATCGTTTCCACAACGCCACTCCATCGTTTCCACAACGCCACTCCAGCCGGCGCTTCACATTGAGCAAGGTGATCTTTGGCTGCTCAGCCATGGAAACCCATTACATGAAAGTCCAGACGAACAGTTCTTGTGCTGACGTTGCTTCCAGAGGCAGTTTGGAACTCGGTAGCAACCGAGGACAGATCATTTTTACTTGCTTCAGCACTCAGCGGTCCTGTTCTGTGAGCTTGTGTGGTCTACCACTTCGCAGCTGAGCCGTTATTGCTCCTAGACGTTTCCTCTTCACATTAAAAGCACTTACAGTTGACCAGGGCAGCTCTAGCAGGGCAGAAATTTAACGAACTGACTTTGTTGGAAAGGTGGCATCCTATGTAAGGGAATACCCCCCTGTATTGGACAAAAATGAATGGCATGTCATTGGCATCGGACAAACCATATACACATTGGCCAATACCACCCAATTCGGCGTTGATTCATCCAAAGTGTATTGCAAATGCCATATGGTAATTGCCAGTTGTAACACTTTAAAAATTCAACAGGGGGCAAATGCGCTCCACCGGGGTTTTTCATATTGGATATGTAACCCAAATTAATGTCCAAAAGTAAAATTTTGAAAAAATGAACTTTTTTTCAAAAACTTATCACCCCTTAAAAAAGTGCTTTCTGGACCGTTTTTCGAAATTCTTTCGATTTTTTTGTCAATTACACATGTGTAAGAACTGTATGAATATACTTTTGTCCAATTTTATTATCATAATTTTTTAATTTTTTTTATATGCGCATAAGGAATATGTTTTGTCCAATTCCAATATGATTTCATAGGAAGTCAAAAGTCAAAAGTCAAAAATGTCAAAATTTTGTAAAAAACTTCACACACCCATAAAAAAGTGCTTTCTGGACCGTTTTTCGAAATTCTTTCGATTTTTTGTCAATTACACATGTGTAAGAACTGTATGAATATACTTTTGTCCAATTTTATTATCATAATTTTTTTTTTTTTTTTACATGCGCATAAGGAATATGTTTTGTCCAATTCCAATATGATTTCATAGGAAGTCAAAAGTCAAAAGTCAAAAATGTCAAAATTTTGTAAAAAACTTCACACACCCTTAAAAAAGTGCTTTCTGGACCGTTTTTTGAAATTCTTTCAATTTTTTTGTCAATTACACATGTGTAAGAACTGTATGAATATACTTTTGTCCAATTTTATTATCATATTTTTTATATATTTTTTTAAATTGTGCATAAGGATTTTTTTTGTGGGCCAAATGACGTAAGAAATTTGACATGCTCAAAATCCTGCAGAAATGCAAAATTGACTGGCCTGATGAACTCGGGATGGCCGGGCAGTGATAGTTGTTCCTTTCCATCACTCGTTGTGTTGACTTCATCATGTCCATTTTGTGATGTTTTTCACTATATAATCATATTGCAAGTGCACGTGCATTTGCAATATGTTTCAATGTGCATTTACCATATGAAATTTGACCTTGCTCAAAAATGCAAAATTGACTGGTCTGATGAACACAGGATGGCCGAGCAGTGATAGTTGTACATTTCCATCACTCGTTGTGTTGATTTCATCATCTCCGTTAGGTGATGTTTTTACACTATAGAATCATATTGCAAATGCACGTGCATTGTTGTGCAACTGGTAACCCAAAAATAAAAATATGGTTGTAAATGCATTTACCGGTCATTCTGATATTAATGCTCGCTATGGGAACACAGGATGGCCGGGCAGTGATAGTTGTACATTTCCATCACTCGTTGTGTTGATTTCATCATGTCCATTAGGTGATGTTTTTACACTATAGAATCATATTGCAAGTGCGCGCGCATTTGCAATATGTTTCAATGTGCATTTACCATATGAAATTTGACATGCTCAAAAATGCAAAATTGACTGGTCTGATGGACACAGGATGGCCGAGCAGTGATAGTTGTACATTTCCATCACTCGTTGTGTTGATTTCATCATGTCCATTAGGTGATGTTTTTCACTATAGAATCATATTGCAAGTGCACGCGCATTTGCAATATGTTTCAATGTGCATTTACCATATGAAATTTGACATGCTCAAAAATGCAAAATTGACTGGTCTGATGAACACAGGATGGCTGAGCAGTGATAGTTGTACATTTCCATCACCTGTTGTGTTGATTTCATCATGTCCATTTGTTTATGTTTTCTCACTTTTGCAAAGTCACTGTGCATTTGCAATATGGTTCAATGGGCAGGTACCATCACGAATTTGTCATGCTATAAAAATCCTGCAGGAATGTGAAATTGACTGGTCTGATGAACACAGGATGGCCGAGCAGTGATAGTTGTACATTTCCATCACTTGTTGTGTTGATTTCATCATGTCCATTAGGTGATGTTTTTCACTATAGAATCATATTGCAAATGCACGTGCATTGTTGTGCAACTGGTAACCCAAAAATTAAAATATGGTTGTAAATGCATTTACCGGGACTCCTATTATCCATGCCCGCTATGGGAGTACCCTACTACGGCCCTCTATCTATGGGGGCAGTCCTGAGTGCTTTATGGACTGTTTAAAATATTCTGATGGATACGCATGTTGTGCAACTGGTGATTGAAAATAGGCACCTGGTAACCCAAAAATGAAAATATGGTTGTGAATGCATTTACCGGTCATTCTGATATTAATGCCCGCTATGGGAACACAGGATGGCCGAGCAGTGATAGTTGTACATTTCCATCACTCGTTGTGTTGATTTCATCATGTCCATTAGGTGATGTTTTACACTATAGAATCATATTGCAAGTGCGCGCGCATTTGCAATATGTTTCAATGTGCATTTACCATATGAAATTTGAAATGCTCAAAAATGCAAAATTGACTGGTCTGATGGACACAGGATGGCCGAGCAGTGATAGTTGTACATTTCCATCACTCGTTGTGTTGATTTCATCATGTCCATTAGGTGATGTTTTTACACTATAGAATCATATTGCAAGTGCGCGCGCATTTGCAATATGTTTCAATGTGCATTTACCATATGAAATTTGAAATGCTCAAAAATGCAAAATTGACTGGTCTGATGGACACAGGATGGCCGAGCAGTGATAGTTGTACATTTCCATCACTCGTTGTGTTGATTTCATCATGTCCATTAGGTGATGTTTTCACTATAGAATCATATTGCAAATGCACGTGCATTGTTGTGCAACTGGTAACCCAAAAATAAAAATATGGTTGTAAATGCATTTACCGGTCATTCTGATATTAATGCTCGCTATGGGAACACAGGATGGCGGGCAGTGATAGTTGTACATTTCCATCACTCGTTGTGTTGATTTCATCATGTCCATTAGGTGATGTTTTTACACTATAGAATCATATTGCAAGTGCGCGCGCATTTGCAATATGTTTCAATGTGCATTTACCATATGAAATTTGACATGCTCAAAAATGCAAAATTGACTGGTCTGATGGACACAGGATGGCCGAGCAGTGATAGTTGTACATTTCCATCACTCGTTGTGTTGATTTCATCATGTCCATTAGGTGATGTTTTTCACTATAGAATCATATTGCAAGTGCGCGCGCATTTGCAATATGTTTCAATGTGCATTTACCATATGAAATTTGACATGCTCAAAAATGCAAAATTGACTGGTCTGATGAACACAGGATGGCTGAGCAGTGATAGTTGTACATTTCCATCACCTGTTGTGTTGATTTCATCATGTCCATTTGTTTATGTTTTCTCACTTTTGCAAAGTCACTGTGCATTTGCAATATGGTTCAATGGGCAGGTACCATCACGAATTTGTCATGCTATAAAAATCCTGCAGGAATGTGAAATTGACTGGTCTGATGAACACAGGATGGCCGAGCAGTGATAGTTGTACATTTCCATCACTTGTTGTGTTGATTTCATCATGTCCATTAGGTGATGTTTTTCACTATAGAATCATATTGCAAATGCACGTGCATTGTTGTGCAACTGGTAACCCAAAAAATTAAAATATGGTTGTAAATGCATTTACCGGTCATTCTGATATTAATGCTCGCTATGGGAACACAGGATGGCCGGGCAGTGATAGTTGTACATTTCCATCACTCGTTGTGTTGATTTCATCATGTCCATTAGGTGATGTTTTACACTATAGAATCATATTGCAAGTGCGCGCATTTGCAATATGTTTCAATGCATTTACCATATGAAATTTGACATGCTCAAAAAAATGCAAAATTGACTGGTATGATGGACACAGGATGGCCGAGCAGTGATAGTTGTACATTTCCATCACTCGTTGTGTTGATTTCATCATGTCCATTAGGTGATGTTTTACACTATAGAATCATATTGCAAGTGCGCGCGCATTTGCAATATGTTTCAATGTGCATTTACCATATGAAATTTGACATGCTCAAAAATGCAAAATTGACTGGTCTGATGGACACAGGATGGCCGAGCAGTGATAGTTGTACATTTCCATCACTCGTTGTGTTGATTTCATCATGTCCATTAGGTGATGTTTTTCACTATAGAATCATATTGCAAATGCACGTGCATTGTTGTGCAACTGGTAACCCAAAAATAAAAATATGGTTGTAAATGCATTTACGGTCATTCTGATATTAATGCAAGCTATGGGAACACAGGATGGCCGGGCAGTGATGGATTGTACATTTCCATCACTCGTTGTGTTGATTTCATCATGTCCATTAGGTGATGTTTTTACACTATAGAATCATATTGCAAGTGTGGCGCATTTGCAATATGTTTCAATGTGCATTTACCATATGAAATTTGACATGCTCAAAAATGCAAAATTGACTGGTCTGATGGACACAGGATGGCCGAGCAGTGATAGTTGCACATTTCCATCACTCGTTGTGTTGATTTCATCATGTCCATTAGGTGATGTTTTTACACTATAGAATCATATTGCAAGTGCGCGCGCATTTGCAATATGTTTCAATGTGCATTTACCATATGAAATTTGACATGCTCAAAAATGCAAAATTGACTGGTCTGATGGACACAGGATGGCCGAGCAGTGATAGTTGTACATTTCCATCACTCGTTGTGTTGATTTCATCATGTCCATTAGGTGATGTTTTTACACTATAGAATCAATATTGCAAGTGGCGCGCATTTGCAAT